>NC_141160.1:45495037-45510037 GCF_053477565.2 Lygodium microphyllum | reverse complement strand
CTCTCTCCTCTCTCTCTCTCTCTCATCACCCACACACATATGATTGTGTCATGTTAATGTACAAGCTATAGTCAATCTAATTCAAAAGTAGCCTTATGATTTAGATGAGATATATACCTTATTTCATTGCAACGCCTCAAACTAACATTACATCATTGCAAATGCTTTAGAATCTGCCATAAGATACATGACGAAATGATTTCATGGACTCAATATGGAGAGGAATCTTTGCATTCGACTTCTTGTGGGCCTAGACTAGTATGCATGTTGATAGAAATTGGGAGTTTATGTAACCAATTTCCTAGCATTTGGATGACTATCTCATTGTAATGAATGGCCTTCATCAATACCCCATAACCAATGCTACTCTTTTTTGGCTATATAAAGCCACTCACCTTTCTCTACACCCCATTCTCCCCTTGTTCTTCTCAATGGTATTGTCATCCCCTTCTCTCAAATTATAGCTTCTCCACTCAAATCTTTGACTCAGCATACCTATAGCTTCTCCACTCTCAAATCTTTGACTAGGCATATTGAAACAAGGAATGCTTTAGCTCATAGCACAATGGGTAATCTCAATTGATTTTATCCATTAATTTTTCCTCATATCTTTCTTTTTGCTTAATCTCCTAGTTTTTTATCTATACGTAAATTAGGTGAACAAGTAGACTAGTATGTATATAGTTTTGTGGATGAATATTTAAATTATTTTATAACTTAATAAACAGACTAGTATATATATTAATATATAGTTTTCTTTATATACACATTGTGGTCTAGATTAGTATTTAATTCATAGAATACAAATTAGACTATAGTATGTAGATTTCTATATAGATTGTATATCAGCATAAAATAATTGATGAGTTAGTTATAGATTTTTATATAATTTTGGATTTCCCTTGATCTTCTAGTTTTTAATCAATATGTAGAGTATACAAACGAGTAGACTAGCATATATGTAGATGATCAATATGTAGATTAGTTTATAGATGAATAAATATACTAATATATATGTTAATATATTGTTTTCTTTATATACATGTTGTGGTTTAGATTAGTATTTAATTCATAAACTACAAATGCACTCATCCCTTCTTATAAAATTTGTACTTAATTAAGTCTTTTTCTTTATTAAAATCCATCCTATATACAATTAGGTAGTACACTTTATTAATCCATTAACTAATCCATGAATCTATACATATCTCTAATTCACCAACTAACCCACTACTCTAAAAAGTTAATACTATATTAAACATAAAAATATAAACTAAAAAACCACAAGCTTCAAGGATTTTGTTGGATGTCAAGGATTTTTTCATGCATCCATATAAGAGGACTTTCTCACAAGATATGGCAACTCCCATGCTACAGGCTTATTTGCAATTGGATCAAGAGACAAATGGCAATTGTTATGTACTAGAAAAATTATATATTCTTTTGCTTCAAATCAAGTATTATCCACATGATGTAAAGGGGATAACAACCAAGGTCATCCCCCGACACCTGCAACCCATTGATACTTTTTAGTTCTTACTAACAAGTGTCTCTGATTGGTTTTGCAGGTAACACGATCACCTCTTCACCATGTAGTTAGTACTTTAGTTTGAAAAAATACAATCCTAGTAAATTTTTGGAAAAAGGTACATGGTAAAAAGTAATATTCATCCAACTACACGACTTCAATGTATATTTCTTTTTATTGAGGATGGTTCATAATCCTCATTATTACTTCATTACAAAATTTCATTCTCTAAATTATAATTTGAACAAGAAATGCAATCATAATTATTCAAAACTCTACTTGTCACTATTTTTGAAAAGGAGCAATCTATGGATTTTTATGTGATAAGGTCATACAGATATGCCCCACTTAAATTGGTCAATGGCCACCTAAATGTTAAGTGTTCTCTCTCTCTCTCTCTCTCCCTCCCTCCCCCTCTCTCTCTCTCCTTCTAATAATAATTAGCACTATATCACTAATTGTGGTAGGTGGACTCTTCTCATCATTATAAGATTATGTGGTAAGTGGACCCTTCTCTCCCTCTCCTTGTAGACACACATCCCAAGTATCTCCTTCAAAATTAAATTAGTTGCACCTCTCTCTCTCTCTCTCTCTCTCCCCCCCCAAAAGTACCATTGTAGGTGGACAACTTTGTATTACTCTGCATTTAAATGTCAAACCACTCCCCCCCCCCCCCCCCCCCCCACCCCCAACACACCCCCTTCTTGATATTCTTCACACACACACACACACACACACACACACACACACACACACACACACACACACACACACACACACACACACACACACACACACACACACACACACACACACACACACACACACACACACACACACACACACACACACACACACACACACACACACACACACACACACACACACACACACACACACACACACACACACACACACACACACACACACACACACACACACACACACACACACACACACACACACACACACACACACACACACACACACACACACACACACACACACACACACAAAAAAGACATACTCACACCCAAGTGCGCACATATTTCTACCTAACCATTTATTACAATGACACATATGTTATCACAAAAGGTAGCACATTGAGCAACTTAAGATTCCTCCTTCATATGAAACCATGGTGCTAAGATTATGATGTGTACACAAGAGACATTCTTCTAACATTAGGGTGATGTCTTCATATCAATTTACACACATAGCCCTAGGTTACTCTTTAACTTTTAGACTCTCACATACCCTTGCCCACTCCCTCTTACACACACACACACACACACACACACACACACACACACACACACACACACACACACACACACACACACACACACACACACACACACACACACACACACACACACACACACACACACACACACACACACACACACACACACACACACACACACACACACACACACACACACACACACACACACACACACACACACACACACACACACACACACACACACACACACACACACACACACACACACACACACACACACACACACACACACACACACACACACACACACACACACACACACACACACACACACACACACACACACACACACACACACACACACGTGCGCGCGCGTGCGTACTTAGTCTTATAGCTACTTGTGTACTCGTGTTCTCACACACACACACACACACACACACACACACACACACACACACACACACGACTCTATTCTTATATTGAAAGCTTATGGTCACAAGCTTGCTAATGGACTTTCCCTCAGGCTGAGCCTATACTTCTACATTCTCATTTTCAATCTCAATTTTGAGCTCTACAAGCCACGTTTTGAGTATAGGCTCTACTATTTTGAGGCTGCCCTCATGTACGCCAATGAACTCAAAACCTAATGGATATTCTTGAAGTTGTTTTTTATATTATTAGTGATTGTAGACCTTCTAATCAGTATATTGCAAGTGCAAATTTTGCTATGTGCTGGCATTTATTTGTATACTAGCATCAATTCAAATAGGTATAGTTTGAGAGCTATATTTGTATCGATCCTAACAAGTAGAGTTAAATGCCTAATTGGCTATTGTCTTGGTCTACAATAGTGATCTTTGTGTCGCCAATTATAGTGGGGTGTATGTTTTGTGCATGACAGAAACTCTGCAGTTGCAACATGCTACTGTGTGCAACTACAATTGTAGTACTCAATCCTTTTAACTCCATGCCTTGAATTTACTAATCAGGTCACTAATATGGCTCCACCTTGTGATGGTGTGCTACAATATTTTTCAATACATATTGTTAATAATATATCCAAGACAATCCCATCAATGATCATGGGTTTATAACACAATTAAAGATTTTGTGCATTTAAAGCCTTTGTTTTTGAGATGGATCCCTATGCCTCTAAGTGACCTATTTTCAAGTTTATTACACTATCAATTCACTTCTTGCTGCACCATCAATGGAGATTTTTAGCTCTATTGCCACTTTTAGTGTGCCTAAAAATGAATGTTTAACTTCAGTTCCAATGGGGGAATAAAGGACTAGCCATTAAACACCTATTTATTTTAACAAGCTTATTTCAACAAGCCTTTCTTTGTTGCATAGCCCATGGCTATAAATTACATCCTTGTCTCTTGTACAAGCATAATAGTCTTATCCTTTTGCTAAAGATCTCTTACCTCTCCCTCATTGAATACTTGAAGTGCTTACTACTGATGTTCTACCTATATCCTATTCATCCAACTCTCCTTTCTTATCTACAGAGCTGAAGCTTCTAATTTGTGAAGATGGAATTAAACAAGGTTAAAAAAACTACTTGCAAGAGCAACATGGATAACAATAAGGGACTATTGTTGATGCTTGTGATGCAAGTATAGGTCTTTTAGTCTATACTAATGATCTACGTATTTGGCTTGCAAGTAACATATGGTCCCTTTCTCTTTAGAGCTTTTGTATATCTTGATGTATTGTTATTTATTAATGCAACACTTCACATCTATGATGAGCTGTTCTCTATTTCAATTGGTGTATATGCTCTCCAATAATCTATTAAAAGTTCTTTTGATTTTACTTGTGTTTTATGTATTTATATAAAGTGACATGCATCTTATTGTAACGATTGACGCGCGCGCGTGCACACACACACACACGCACGCATGCACGCACGCGCGCGCGCGCACACACACACACACACACACACACACACACACACACACACACACACACACACACACACACACACACACACACACACACACACACACACACACACACACACACACACACACACACACACACACACACACACACACATGCGTCCATGGCTTTCTTGGCTAGATATATCTCTTTGTCTATAACATACTACATATAACATGTTGCATAGTCTCTTAATACTTCAACGCAAACATAAACACACACACATGCGCATACATACAATGATTGATAATATTGATGGATTTCACAATCCCAATCACATGCACGTAGGCTACCTAGAGTATTTAATGTTGACATGCTAGTTAAGAGTTGGAAACATGTGGGTTGATGCCTTAAAATCAAATTAGCTACTAATTTTGGCTAAAAGAATATACTACCATTTTAGGCAAAATTGAATGCACCTTATCTGGAACTCTGTGACACTATGTGAATGAAAAAGAGTAGATTTGGAACTTGTTGTATTATCACTATATTTTACTCTAATTTTCCCGCATTAATCAATTAGATTTGGACCTCTCTCTCAGAAGCTTGACTTAAACAGTACTTGGAAGTGTAATTGATGCTACTAACTCATGTTAAGAAGCCTCAACAATTACAGTTGGAGATTCTCTTCAGCTCATGAAGGATTGATTAGTATGCTAATGACAGAATAAGGCACACAAAAGTAATCTCAAAGTGACCTATTCTATGACAATTGGGAGTTATAGGTACAGTGTTTGTATCACTTTTTTGATTGCTAGTGTTTTTGGCATTATGTATATCATGAGTTCAACCATTGTTTGTGGAACTATATAATTATTCTATGGTCGAGATAATACACAAAAATATGATTTGTATACACTAGGGCCTTCTAAATTTCTCTCTAATGAATTGCAAGTGTTGGATTGTTGATGAACAATTGTGATGGATTGATGCACTTATATTATTTCAAATGGTTGGCTAATGTGATAGTTAGTTCATCTTATGTGCTTATCTCCTCCACCAGTTATGCCTAGTAGCATGACCTCTAGCTTGCCATATTACATAGTTATATTGCTGATGAGCAAACTCTCAATGCATGTATTTTGATCATGCCAACTAACCTCACAAGAGAGACGATTTTCCAATTCCCTAGCTTGAACCTTAACCCTATATTCGACTCCATCCAACTTGTTATGATTAGAAAAACTCCTATCACAACCATTATAGTACAATGCACAATTACTTCAGACTAACCTTATGAATGATAGTACTCCTTTGGCTTCCATTCAGAGCCTTCAATGGTTCCATGGTTACTTGATAGGAGTGCCACAAGATTGACTCTAGGTAGCATTATAGATATACGAAAGACCGTTTGCTTATAATTGTGTACATCATATACATGGTATGCCTTCAAGGCTGATATATCTGGCCTACTTGCATTATGACCACATTGCATATGTAAAAGCAAGGTGGTATTGCTGGGGTATATAAGTACATCTTAGCTAGCAATACATGTTATTATGCCATGTTGCGCCTAGAAGAAGACACCATGAAATGGTTTGTATCTACAAATTTTTATGGCAAGTTGATTCTCGAAGTGTATTACTATGCACAACCCAAATGGGAATAGTGAGAGTGAATGAAGTCTAATAATATGACCATTAGCTTTGACTCACTTAGAAATATGGACGATACTATCAACACTAGGATGTTAATTCTCTTTTGATCTTGAGACATGGGCAACTATGGGCATAGCATTCATCTATTGCCATTATTATTAATTAACCTAGTTCAAATTTGTTGAAATATTGGAACCCTCGAATGCTCTATATATTGAACCCATGTTGAAGTCATCTATATGATTTGATGGCCTTCTTTTGCCCAGTTTGAAATCATTTGTTTGCATATTGTAGGCTTTGAATATCTCTTTACGACTAGCTAATTATATTGATAATAATTGTACACCATAAAATAGATAGGTCTTTATAAGCTCTAGTCAATATATCTTCTTAAACTATAACATAGGTGCACCTTAATGAAGATTGGGTAACTTACATATCCTAGCTTAAGGAACATGGGCCTTCAATTGTTGGTCTTTTAAAGCTCCTTTAACTTTGGCTAGGCATGTTGTGCTCCAATACTATGTGACACATATGCATTGTAAAGATTATGCTTACTTACATGATGGTAAGCTAATGTGTTACTTAATCTAGGGTTAAATTATATACTTGGTTTACAAAAGTTAATGATTGGAGATATAGCAGTCTAATACAGCTTCTTTTATGGATTTCAAAATTATGCAAAACAAGTAGGTCTAGATATATTAGTTATGGTTATTTCTAAGAGTATCCTCCTCGTCTATTTATACCCTTGTCCATGTCTTAGAAATATCACCTATATCCTTTAGCATGTCCACTTCAAATTTGGCTTGGAGTCCTTATTTTTCAAGGATAGAAATACATAGTACCTTATGATACATAGATTTTATTTTCCAAGTAATGGGGATTATTAAAGCCATGAAATAGTAGGAATTGCTTGTAGTAGTTAGGCAGGAGAACTTAGGCTAATGAGGCCTTACAATGTCACCTTATTCTCTAGTAGTTTAGTAACATCTTTTTTGGAATCTTGCCATGTTTACTTGTTGGGAATTTCTAATTGGGGTGTGTTCTTATTGAATAACTTCAATCTTAGGTATAAGCATTTTTATTTTGGGTAGCAATCCTACAAGCATGACCAATACCCTTGTGGACTATGAATTATAAGATTATGAGTTGCTTTCCATTGCAAATTGAATTTGCTAGAGATTGAGCAATATTTATTTCCTATGTAATTCAACTTATTCTGTAGTGTCATTGTAAAAATGCCACACTAGTCTTTACTACTTTAGTAAATTTAGGCAAAGGTATTCAATAAAATGTCACCTTATTCTCAGGTATTTTAATAACATCTTCTTAGAATCTTGCTATGTTTGGCTTTTTGTGCATTGGTAAGTTGTTATGTTCCCTTGAGTAACTTCAATGTGAGGCATATATACTTTATTTATGATAGTGGCTCCACATTTACTAACAATACCTTTATGGATCACTCTATGAGTTGTAAGATGCATGTCATAATAGTAACTTTAGTTTGTTAGAGATTGATATATATTTATTTCCCATTTATTTAAATTTTACTATGATATTGGTTAGAAAAAAATGTTATATTTAAAAAATGGTAGCTTGTCGCAATGTATTCTAATTGTTTTTGCTAAATAATGACCATGAGATATTTAGATATCATAGTCTTGCATATGAGTTCCACATTTGAATAAGTCCTTAGGTTTGTTTTTCTAGCATCTTTATAGTGGTGACCAAGATGACAACTAGGTCCCGTGATGTGACTACACTTGCAATGTGCATTAGGTGGTAAGATTCTTACCTTCATCTTTTGGATGGATGTAGCTAATAGTTGGACCCTTCTCCTACTTAGGCTTTAAAAGACTACTCCTAAGGAAAATGATCAATGGAACTCAACAAATTTTGTATATTTTGAGTTCAATGACATTTAATTCGAATACTTTCTCAAAGTATAGACTATAGTTTTCCTATAACCAAAAGAACTTTAGTGGAATAACTTTTTAAAACTCATATTGAGCCAAAAGGGTCTAGTTTGATTGGAATTGTATGTTTAATTTTATATCATGTTGGGTATCTTGGAATAAGTTGTTGAGTTTTTAAATAATTGATTAAGTTTTCAATTATTCTAGATGATTAATTTCTTTGAAGGATATATTATATTACACACACACACACACACGTGCACGCGCACATGCACACGCACACGCGCACGTGCACACACACGCACACGCACATGCGCACGCGCACATGCACACACACACAAATGTACACGTGGGCGTGCGCACACACCCACACCCACACACGCACATGCACACGCACACGCACATGCACATGCACACACGCATGAAGTAGCTATTGAAAATGAATTTAGTTAACAATCTTATAAGGATTTTCATTTCTCTTCCCAACATTAACTACTATGAAGATGCTTGCGACCTTGAATTCTATGTCTCTTCCCTACTAGGTATAGTTAACAAGCTATACCAAGTCAATGGCCTTTCTTTGATCCCTCTAGCTTCCATAGCTATTGAAAATGAATATTTCCCTTATTGATTTAGACCTCTTGGATCTCGACGAGGAAGAGAAAACCATACTTCCTCTCATTAAAAAGACTACCCTAAACGATTCAAACTGAATTGTTCCCCTAGCCTTTGTTGGAGTGGCCACTTCTCCTCCCTAGACATCTGAAACTTGATTGAATTGTTCCCCTAGCCTTTGTTGGAGTGGCCACTTCTTCTCCCTAGACATCTCAAACTTGATTCTATTTCTATTGAGCACAAATTATGGGATTTCCAAGTGATTAACCACTATTGTTTGTATTCAATTTAATATTTAGCCCTTATCTATGGTCTTTCTCATAAAGAAGTGGACTAGCGTAAATCTTTCGCAATACAAGCTTAACAACTTTTATCATTAGATTTTCCTTTTAACCTTTATCTTGTTAGGTTATCTAAGCTTGACCACACACAATGTCCTAATCGGCATTTCATTGCACATACTAAAGGTGCATTGAATGGTGACAAAACAACTAAGCATAATAAACTTCCTAAGAATAATAATAATCTCTCCCTCTCTCTCCCCCTCTCTCTCTCATTGCTAATAATAATTAACACCACATTACTAATCTTGGCAAGTGGATCCTTCTCTTCATTACAAGATTATGTGGTAAGCAAACCCTTTTTTTTCTCTTCTTGTAGATACACATCCAAAGCAACTCCTTCAAAATTAAATTAGTTCCACCTCTCTCTCTCTCTCTCTCTCTCTCTCTCTCTCTCTCTCTCTCTCTCTCTCTCTCTCTCTCTCTCTCTCTCTCTCTCTCTCTCTCTCTCTCTCTCTCTCTCTCTCTCTCTCTCTCTCTCTCTCTCTCCCACACACACACACACACGCACACACACACACAATTGCACCATTGTAGACCAATCTACCAAGTGGATGATTTTGTACTACTTTTCACAATGGTAATTTAAATTTCCCCTCCCACACACATGCACACACACGTGCACACAGAGGATTGCAAAAAGTAGACCATGACTTTGCTTGTCTACTTCTTCCACCACCTCTGGAGGTGACAAAACACAATTGTGTATTGCTTCCACCACCTCTAAAGATGGCAAAACACAATTGTTTTTTATGGGTGACATAATTCTAATGTAAGGATGAGGATTCTTGTTCCCTCTTCTTAGTGCAGCATTGGTAATCTCCTCTCTGGGCATCATGGTTCCTTAGTGATGTGCAATGACTTGTTGGAAAATACTCCCATGTCATCGAGATTGTAGAATATCTCTCCCCATTCTTCTTTCATGGTCCAATTCTTTTTAGAATGAGGTTAACTATGTAACCCAAAACCTATTCCAAATCATAATAAACTTAAGAAGGCTTATGCTATGAATAACTTTCTTATTGCTAAATCCAAGTTTTTTCTATCATTCATCTTAAGCAAAGTATAAAAATCTCAATGATGTCAAAATATACCTTGAAAGTATGGCTCTTAGAAAACCCAACTCATTGTGAGCATGAAACTCTAATGAGTAGTAGAAGCTAGAATATTTGTATGCTAAGCACATTATTATATTCTATGAGCCAAAATAGTTGTACATTGTGGACACTTCTATATTCACGAAACAAATGGGCATGCATTGACCATTATCAATACAAACCTATGTTGTTATTGTTTGTTCAATTTTAATAAGGAAATATGTTTTTTAATATTAACTACTAATTTTTGCAATTGGCCTCATAACCCAAGACATAAGCACCTAGTATCAAATTATATTACTTTTTCACCTATCTCAAATAAGTTTTAATACAATGTAGTAACATCCTATATGTTGTGTGTGTTCTTAGTTTTTGACAACACACCCTACGGTGTTCTCCATGACCCTATAAAAAACCTTACAGTTCCTTCCCTTTTAAGGATACTTCATTATTTTTTAGGTACTAGATAAACTAGTAAAAGGTTCCAAATAATATGCACCCTAAGGGTAGCATTCCACTAAAACCTATGCAGAATAGTTATGTTGGATAAATTTTTTGCACTAGTATAAAACAAAAGAATGGACTATTAACACGTCATCTCGTGTCTTCTTAGTGCGCTTTAAAATAAAGCTTCAAAGCATGTCACTTGTTTCTTAGACCCCATACAAAAGGCCACTTTTAGTCATTCAAATTCAACAAATATCATGAGATTGGCCTTTCCATATCAAGCTTTTCCTCTTCTTCTTTCCCTTATGCACCTTGAGAAAAGGGCAATCTCAAACTTCTTTCACTCATTCTAGAAATGATAACAACAAAATCCCATTGAAAGTTTTCAATCAATCAAATCTTGATAGTTTGATGTAAGAGAATGTTGGGAAACTAAATAAAGAATTAGAAAACCTATTGGGAAAAAGTGGGTTAAGTGCCTTTAACAAGTGGAAGAGTTGTTTGGTTACACAATGAGTGGATATCCCCTACTTTTTACTCTTCCCTTCAGTGACTAGCTACCAAAACTATAGCAATCATGTGTACCAATTGTGCCACAATTTATTCTTGGAATCACTTTTGAGTGCTTCCCACTAAGGATGAATAACTTTCTTTCGTGCCAAAGTATAACTTATTTGGCTTGAGAATTCTAGGTCCCAAACTAGAGCCCTATGACATTAGCTTAATACTAAACTCTTCAACTTCAAAGCCTTGATTTCGACGAAAATTGCAAAGAACAAAAAAGAGGTCGAAGGCATAACTTATACATAAGTTTTGAGAGGTTAACAGTGTGGCCATAACATATAGTTTTCAATGAAAGAGGTTCTCTTCTCCTCTACCTTGAAAAGTGTACGATAACATGTGAAAAAAGTAATAGATTGAAAAGGATGCTAGAAGGGAATGTTCCTCTTTATCTTTTATAAATAATCGATCAATATTCTGACCAGGGTGTATAATTTTCTCAAAGATGTAGGTAGTAGGGATCGTTAAAGTGATTATGCACTCCTTTTATACCTTGTACTAGTAAAATGTTTACTAAACATGCTTTTTAAGTTATTCGACTAATCATTGAGAGATAAGCTGCTATATATGACAATAAATGGACATGCTCTTTTGAGAATGTTAGCTTTGTATCTTGAAATTCTACATTAATCATATTGAATTAACTTTAGGTGAGACTATGATTTTCTAGAAGTAGGTTTTATCTCACAATTTCATGCAATGTGTACATGAAGGAAAAATTATCTAGTAAACTAAATTTGTTTTGTCTTACCATGATTTAGTTTTGTCTTACCAAGAGTATGGATAGACAAAGTTCAGTCAAACATCTCAAGTTGCATGAATCAAATTTACCTTTTTGACTTATAAAAATCATAGTTGCTTTTGCTTTCTCAAAATTTCATGCTAATAGCATAGATGGCACTCTCCATACACATCAATTTCTCCTTAGTTCATTTATCCATGCGAACATACACAATCATAAAAAGCTTTAACAATTAAAAAGGTGACCCTTAATTGATAATGATGTCCCCATAAAACACAAGACATGATAGGTCAAGTGAGACTAGCATTGAAACTATGAAATGGCCATGGTATTCAACAATCTTGTTTATGTTTTACGTTGTTGATTCAAACACTTACTTTAGGAGCAAATTGTAAGGTAATCATGGTATGGCCATGCATAATATAACATATGAGAAAACTATGTTTAAAAAGCTGAGTAAACATCCCAAAAATTTAGAATTTCAAACGTTTTGATATTATGACGACTTTATTAAATCTTCTACTTTTATGACTAGTGCACATGTTCTCTCTCCTCTTCAGACTTTCTATCTATTCTCTATCTCCTTCTTTACAAGTGGTATCTATGAGGTGGTGGATAGGTTGATAACATAAGCTTGTTTTATCCCTACAAATGAAGGCATAATTTTTAGCATCTCAAGTGGCAGATCAATTTATGGAATAAGTGTGTAGATTACATAGCCTCCTTAAGTCATTGTTTATGACCACAACTCTAATTTCATGAGCAATTTTTGGTAAGCTACTTTTAGTTCTATGGGGAATAAATTAGCTCCATCCATAGCTCATCATCCCTAGACTAATGGTTAGACAAAGCGGATCAATAGATGGCTTGAGACTTACCTTCAACACTATTGCTATGATGTGCAATAAGCATGGGATACCTGGATACACCTAACTTAGTTTGCTTACAACAATACCACTCATGCAAGTGTTGGAGTTTCCCAATTTGAGGCTTTGTATGCTTACAAGATGCCCCTCCCTACAATTATGTTTGATGAAAGGATTAATCCACATGGAAAGGAAGATTAGAGAGAATGCATACTCTACTTCATTAGTGCAAGGTGAACCTTAAGAAAGCATAGGAACAAATGAAACTCTATGCGGATGAGAGATAGAGACCCTTAGAGTTTCAAAAGTAAGAGTTAGTGCTTTTGAGGGTGCTCAAGTCTAGGTATCCTTCATTGAAGGTTGGTTCCAACAACAAATTAGTATAGTGCTCTTATGGGCCATACAAGATTCTTAAATGGATTGGAGACTTGGCTTATAGGTTGTAGCTTCCTTCTACTAGCAGGATCCATAATGTTTCCATGTGAGCCAACTTAAAACTTTCATTGCCTCACAAGTGGATTATCTAGAGGAATTGCCACCAATGGATGATGAGGGACTTATTCAATATATCCCTAATGTGATCATTGGCCAATGGGAAAAGAAGCTCTATACTAGATCCATAGTGGAATATCTTATCAAATGGAAAGGTCTACCTTCAAATGAGGTTTCTTGGAGACTAGCATCTATTGTGGAGGAGTTTTTTTTTAACATAAAAGAGGCACTTTTGGCTAAAGAATAAGCATATTTGGCCCCTATTTCAGTGTAAACATGCTATAGACAACTCACTATTTTAGAGCAATTTTATTCTTGATTAGTTTTTAGAGATCATTTACCTATATGGGCTGAAAGAACATGTCATGAACTTGCATTTGACGTATAGCATGATCAAATTGAATAAGTTTAACAAAAGTTATCTAAGTTTTATGACAATGAACTGTTGTAGACAACATGGCATTCACCATTTATAGGTGGATTTTCATGAAGATATTGTGACGAAGACTTCACTTTTATGGCCTATCATGGATGTACATATAGTTTACTTGTTCTTCTCCTTGGATTTCAATCAGTTTTATGAAGATTCCTTTAGTTTGTTCCCATTCTTGTATACCTTGTAAGTAGAGTGGTACTCTTATTATCCTCATTGGACAATTCTTGTATACCTTGTAAGTAAAGTGGTACTCTTATTATCCTCATTGGGCAATTCTTTGTAATAAGCTCTTCCTTTGTTTTTTGAAAGCAAAAACTCTTAAGTGGGGATTGATTGTATTGAAAGGACATATATAATTATTTTTAGTGAGAGAAAATACTCTAGCCACATTGGCATGATTACAAGATATAAGAGGATTATCTTTTCAATCATTCATGCAAGTAATGCAAATCCTCTTTCATCTCCAAGCTTCTTGCTCAAAATCTATAGTTTCCTCGCCTTTCTCTCTCTTTGTCCTATTTTTCTCTCTATTTTCAATATTTCTCTCTCCTCTATGTTTCCTTCTTTACAAATTGGATTGTGAAGATCAACACATACTCTCCTTATTCACGTGTTCAAGAAGATTATCTATCTTAAGTATTTCCATTGCTATTAGCATATGTGGTGGGGATACAATTGCTACTATGATCAATTCTATGGCTTCCTCTCCTTTCTCTCTCTCTGTCCTATTTTTCCCTCTATTTTCAATATTTCTCTCCCCTCTACAGGTTTTCTTGGAATAACATAATCACACAAAAATGTTCCATGCATATGTGTGTATCTCTATCATTCCATTTTTCATTCGTAAAACAGGGAAATGTTTATTTCTCCAATGTACTTACACTTCTAATCTCTTTCAAAAGTTATCTTGTGTGTTAGACCATCTATTTGCATTGAATAATGTGCTTTCAATCATCAACTTTCTGTTGGATTTTCAAGGCTTGCATTACTTAAAAAGAGACATCCTAGATCTTCGAAGTATTCGACCTGAATTGCTTTACATGTATACATATACGTATGCCCTTGTTATCAAGGTGAAGATGCGAATACATGTATTCACACACACACACACACACACACACACGCACGCACGCACGCATGCACGCACGCACGCACGCACGCC
>NC_141160.1:45407537-45490037 GCF_053477565.2 Lygodium microphyllum | reverse complement strand
AGACAATTGAGGCCTATGTCCCCATGAGAGATTTTCATTCTTTGCAAATTTCATACACAAATCTGAACCTTGTCCATGAATTTTTACTCTTATCCATGTCTTTCATAGATTGCATTGACACCCACCCTTTCACAAGAATATTCTTCATAATCCAGTCCTCTTTGCAAGAATGTGTATTTCCATAACCTATAACACATAGGAGCTCTATCCATTAAGTGTGTATTACACAAGACTATATCTTACTTTGAGAATCCAATGAGATGATTCAAGGTGTTGTTCATGTTTCTTGTATGCAATTACCAAACTTCCACTGAGCATTCTTTCATGCTTGTGTTTGGCTTAGTGATATGTTGATTGATAATTGTCTCTTTAGAGTCATAGTGACATACATTCACATTTATAGAACAACAATTAAAACTTTGAATGATGCAATCACATAAAAATGTTCCATGCATACCTGTGAACATCATCATTCCATTTTTCATTCATAAAATTAAGAAGCCTTTCTTTCTCCAAGGTACTTATACTTCCAATCTTGTTCACAAGTTGTCATCTCGTGTGCTACACCATCTATTCACTTTAAATAATGTGCTTCCAATCATCAACTTTTTGTTGGATTTTCAAGACTTGCATTATTTAAAAAGAGACATTTTAGATCTTCCAATTATTCCACTAAATTAATCAATAGTAGATGATTTTCTTGATCCTCAATAGAAAGTAAAAGTGCCTAAAATATATTAGGAATCTTGATCAGGGTTGGATACTATGCTTCCATAGTGCAATTTTTTTAAGTTTATGTGAATATTTTCAATCAATTTTCCTAACTTTAATACCCAAAACTCTCATGGAATTGCAAGTAATAAAGACCTCCTCCTAAATATTCACTATGGGCAATGTCCCAGGGTTCTCATAAAATAATCTAAAATCTGGATTTACACGTCCAAATTGTACTAAAATTGAATTTAAAAAATAGGCAATATTTTTTCCTTTCTATTTTGATGACTACATGTGTGCCTTTACCTTCTAGTACCAATCTAGATCCTTTCAATGATGTGTCTATGTGCTATCTTATGAGTACCTTATAGTTCTAAGCTCATAGGTAGGTGGGTGAAATTGGGCTGCTTATTGTTGCCAGGGGTCAAGATAGAGGAAGATGGAAAGGATAGGTTGAGGACCCTATTTTTATCAAAGTATATTGTGATCCAGTCATGTCATAGTTGTTAATTATCCTATTGTATCTATGTATGACCTTAAGAAAGGGGAGGCGAGTTGTTTGGTTTTCTTTCATCATGAATCCACCATGCATATTGTAATTTAAACCATGAGTACAAAGAGGCATTAGTTACTTATGGGTTATACAAAGATAACAAGAGGAGGATTTAGGCTTGTATTGGTTATTTTATACCTTGAGGAGCATAGTTTATTACATTGTAGCCTTGTAGAAGATTCCAAATACACTTGCCATCCACTTGTGAGTGTTTTACTTTTTAACTATTTCTCCATATTCTTTTTGTGTGTGTGTGTGTGTGTGTTATTTTCTATTTTTTTCATATTCTTTTTCTCTCTCATTTTTCATTTCTTTTTATTATTCTCTCTCTATGCTATTTTCTAATCTCTTTTCCATATATAATGTATCTCTCTCTTTCTTTGTTGTCTTTCTTTATTCTCTTTGTCTATCTGTCTCTGTGTGTCTCTCTCTCTCCATGTTTGTGTGTACCATCTCTCTCTCTCTCTCTCTCTCTAGGAGAGAGAGAGTGTTCCCTCCATGTGTGTGTCATTTTGTATTCCTTTCTTCTTGTTCTTGTTCTCTCTCTCTCTCTCTCTCTCTCTCTCTCTCTCTCTCTCTCTCTCTTTCACTGCCTTTCTCTCTCTACCTTTCATTCACATTATAGTTATTTTAAAATATATTTTGTGGCTGCGTTTTTTTGGTAGTTTGTTTTCCATATTCCCTCTCTCTCTCTCTCATTTTTCATTTAAAAAATTCTTTCTATGTTTATGTGTGTGTTATTTTCTAGACATTTTTTCACATATATTCTATCTCTCATATTTTATTTTTCTTTTCTTCTCTCTCTTCCTCCTCTCTCTTTATGGTTTAAAAGAAAATTATAGATGAGTGTTATATTTTGATAATTCAACGTCTTAGGACACAATTGTTATAATTTATTACCATTCTTAAAAGATTAAATTAGAAAAATGAAGCATCTAATAAAAAACGTGCCATGACTAAGCTTCCTATTGCTATAGCTCGTGATGTTAGCCCTCTATGAATCCATTTTGTTTTACACCACCACCATCATACCCTTAGTACACATACTTGTCACTACTATTGATTTGCACCCAACCCGCATTATTGTTATGCTAGCCACACCATACCCCATGGTTCTTTTCAACCTAGAGCGCCATGCCCTCCCATTTGTATCCATTAAGGCTACCCTTTTAGGTTGTTTGCAAGTCTCTCTCACCCCTGCCCATGCCTCTTTCACATGCTTTGTCGACTATGCTCCCTCTTTTCTCAACAAGCACTCATGCTCGCTCGTACACTTCCACTTCTTTGCCATGTGCTACTATACTTTTGCTTCTACCTAACTTCTACCTCACCTTGCTTGCTTCTTCTTGAGAGAGAGAGAGAGAGAGAGAGAGAGAGAGAGAGAGAGAGAGAGAGAGAGAGAGAGAGAGAGAGAGAGAGAGAGAGAGAGAGAGAGAGAGAGAGAGAGAGAGAGAGAGAGAGAGAGAGAGAGAGAGAGAGAGAGAGAGACCCGGGGGGTTCACTAGGGTTTACCGTATGGTACCACATGAGTGTAAGGGAGGGGGTTATTTAAGGGAAGGAATGTAAATTTTATAAGGTAAGGCCCCATAAATAGGGGGTAGATAAGGGGTATTTTCATATATTTCTTGCACGCAGGTGACGTCTCCTTATTACTACTAGTGGATCCCCCGGAGAGAGAGAGAGAGAGATATATATATATATATATATATATATATATATATATATATATATATATATATATATATATATATATATATATATATATATATATATATATATATATATATATATATATATATATATATATGTGCCCTTAGTAAATGATGTTGTGGGCTCAAAAAACAAGGGAAATTTTTTGAAATCATAGGTTTGGAGGATGGTGTAGGTTCTCCATTAATTGCCACCTAGGTACTATGCTTCTGCCCCCCACCCCATGGCACCATGTAGACAAAGGATAAGTGTACTCGTACCTCCCACAATGAAGCTCTTCTTTCTTCTTCCCCTTCTTCTTCCATAGCCTGGAGGGTGAGAAATGGAGTGTGAAAATGATAATGAGTGAAATGCGTGCATAAGAGAGAGTGAGGGATGGGTTGGAGAAGATTTTCTCCACATCTTCTTTCTTCTTTTTCCCTCCTACATTTCTAAGTTTCTTTGTTGGAGCATTTGTGGGTTAGATTGAATATGACATAGTAGTGAGAGGACCGAGGAGTGCCACATGAATCATTAGTCCACCGATGAATATTCTACAACAATTGGAGTACAACACATGAAGGTGAGTATAAAACATTGTCTTGAGTCATTTAGTTGTCTTGCTTGCACTTGGATTGTAAGGAGAGAGTATAATGGCTTGGAGTTTGGAATGTGAGTAAACTATGTGAGAGATGATTGAGCCATTATGCAATTGAAACTCTTGCAAAAATAAGAGTCCATCCATCTCTATGTTGTAGAGTGTTTGTGTCAACATTTTTGGTTTCATATATTGAGAAAAGGATGTAATCAACCTACCAAGACACACATTCTTACAATGTGGTGGAATAAGAGGCTTGTATGCTTGAGAGTGGGATGGAGTAGTGAGGAATTAATATCCTATTTTCTTGCATACTTTGAAACATACACAACTAGATTAGGAAGCCATGTGAATTAGTTCAAAGTTTGCTTGAGTTTGAGTAGGATTGAGTAGAACAAAATGGGATTGATTAGAAGTATAAAACTAAAAGAAGACCTTAAAATTTTTATTCCTTGGTTTTTGTTTATAGACACAATTGTGTGTGTTAAAAGAGTGATAATGGAAATTTTGTAAGTCTTTGTCAAAGTGGGGTTGAGTTCACATGTGTCAAAGCATGTTTGTATGTATTTACTTGATCACAAGTCCACATGAGATGGAATTGTGTATAATCAAACTCATAGTGACACATTTTGCCACTTGTCAACTAGGCTCCTCATAGAAAGTCTCAGACTCATCAATAGGTGATGAGTCTACCAACCTCAACATCCATCCATGTTCATGCAAGTCAAACTAGACTTATCACCATGACTTGGTGTCACCAAGCCATGAGATTGCTATATGTCACCCTCATCAAGAGTGGGGAAGAAACCATTAAGTTTCCTAACTCTTTTGTTAACACAACTCACTTCACAATAAGTAGACCACGAGTCTACTTTGCTTGTCCCACGGAACATATTTCAACCCCATCAATCCATACTCCATGTGGGCTTGCCATGAGAGGCCATACCCCTACTCACTGGAAATCTTGCCATCCTATGTCCACTAGGTGTAAAATCTTGACCATGAGCATGCCTTGAATTAGATTTGACATGAGTACTTGTATTCTTAGGTGGCTCTCATCTTTCCCTTGGCAACATGAGTGTCGTTGGATTGCACAACTATAGTTGGCATATAGGTCCATATCGTTTACTTGCCCACTCATACCACCACAAGTTAGCACCACCCCGATTGCCCTATTCATTGTTTCTCCGACCAGATAGCACACTATTGTGGCTCCCTTAACCTGTCCATATCAACAAAGTGATTAAAAATCCTCCCTTGCCAACAATGCTATCCAAGGCAACCCCAACCAATAGTAGCAAACACGATTCCATCACACAACTTACTCAATTTCCATAAACCCCACTAGCCATATGAGAGAGAGAGAGAGAGAGAGAGAGAGAGAGAGAGAGAGAGAGAGAGAGAGAGAGAGAGAGAGAGAGAGAGAGAGAGAGAGAGAGAGAGAGAGAGAGAGAGAGAGAGACACTTACATGGCAAGCTAGTCAAAGGGAAAGATGGTGAAGAAAGAGAAGCATTACTAAGGCAGTTGCACACCTATTTGGATAGGTGAATGGCACTAGGGTGTCATGCTTACTTGTTGGTTGGAGAAAAAAAGCAAAAAGTTTTTCGTGGAAGGCCATTTCATTTGACTTGACCGCCTTGCCCACGATAAGAAAAGGAGTGTTAATTGAAGTAGGCAATATTTGAACCCTCAATCTTCACAATGAAAAACTAATGCTCTAGTCATACTCACCAATTGCTAGTAGACACATTGCTTGTGTGCTTTCTATGGATTCTAAACTTGCTTGGATAGTGTGAAATCCAAACATTCCATTTATTTAGGAGAATGTTGACCCATCTAGATAGGTGTGTAATAGGCCTAAGTGCTTGAAGGGAGTAGGATTTCAAGGCGTTGCCACTTAGAAAGTGTGAATTGAATGTCCAAAAAGAAAAAACCCTCCAAAGATATGCCTCACATCTTAAAACTTAACCTTAAACTCAATCTTACATGCAGACTCACATTACATTTTGTAATAGCCCTCATTCATGTGGACTTGACCCCATGTGCAATTGTATCCTATCCATCATGAGTAAACATGTTTGTACAACATACACACATAAACCAATCTTAGTCATTTATTCATGCATGGGTACATGCAATGTGTTCACATCTTAATTAGGCTACCCATGGTTTTATTCTTAGGAATTTATTCATTCATAAGCATAATCACTTTTGACCACATTTAGCATATTGGACTCAATCACCCTTAGACCACCACCCTTGCCACTCACATTGGTGGGCACACCTACACTTAGGGGTAGGCATACATGTCTTCATCTTAGGTTATACAAGTCACACCTATAAGTTAGGCATCAATATCTCACCTAGAGCACACTACATGCCCCACCCTTGGTGCTCTTATCATGATGTAGGCACAGATGTCAACATACTAGTTCCTAGGCTAGATTTGAATCCTCCCATCAAATTCAATAATTACTTCCACATTAGTGAACTTGGGTAATATAATCCTAAGGTAGTTCATGTATAGGACATTCAAATCTAATTGTAGGTGGGGTATACAACACTCTAAGGTGCTAAAACTTAGATTAATCATAGGGTGCTATCCACTACCAACCCTAGGATAACACAAACATGTAATTAGGATCAAATCACTTATACCTATGTCACTCATATGCTAGGCATGAGTCACTATGTATCACCACTCACCCATCCATTTTCTTAACCTTTCCACATGTAGTCCACAAAGATTTAGTCCTAAGTTGCACTCTTAGTCTCATTCACTAACATAACCTCTTGAAACATTCCACATAGAGTTGTAAACCTAAACCCTAACCACTTAGGATATTTAGTCACACTCTAACTTGATCTATTCACACTTAGGCACACTTATGTTAATGTATAAGTTACCTAGTCCATAGAATTTGCTCAACATATCCAATTAAGAATACTTAGACTCATGAAAACTCACCTCAAAACTCACCTAGATTTGACCTTGTCTTTAGGACCATCTCCTTAGATTTAGTTAGACATGACCTAATTGATACATAACATTTTAAAATGACACATTTAGGTACACTTAAAAAGAGTAGAACAACTCACCCCACACTCAGGTACTTAGACTAGAGTCCACTTCATGTTGGGGGATATTCAATTGAGCTTGCCAAGTTCCAGGTGTGGAACTGAATCAACTACTCAAAATTGATAAATTCAAGAGTGCTTGAGGTTGTGAGATAGATATTGAGCTAAAAAATGCATTACAAACTTAAACCATTCAATTAGCTCCTTAAAAAAATCCCAAAACATATTGTTACCAAACTTTTTTTAAGTTACCAAACTTTCTTAGAGAGTGTCCATATGCCCTAAGCCAAACCCTAATTTGGGAGGATCCACATTATAAATGGAAGGCTTTCCTCTACTTAACCCTTATCTTGTCTTGCAAGTCGTTAGTGCCCTATCCAGTATTGTCTACACCTCCTCTCTAGATGGATATCTCAAATCATGCTACTATACACCAGCTAGTGGAAGATCTTTCCCAACTCAAGAGTCAATATATGTTACTTATTTGATGTGAATTGTCTTACAGGGGCGCATTATGTATAAATTTGTTAAACTTGTTATGATGATCTCTACTCATTATCCCATCAAAGAAGAGATAAATTAGATAGAATTTCACTCTTCAATCACCACCACTCTTTTGTTAAAGGAACCTTCATAATTGAAAGAAAATTTTGAGACTTTCATGCATTTTTGAGAGTCCAAAGTTATTTTTGTTACTTTAGCCAACATAGGATGGGAGACTTTTCTTTTACGGAGTGGCTTTAAAAAGGGTACAAAATGGGCACCTGCATTCAGCCTTCATCCTTGCCATGTTTCTTGTAGATCACCATTGCTAGCCTGATAACAACTAATTACCCTTTAAAAAAAGCCACATTTTATAGTCAACCATCTTTTGTCACTATCATGTCATCAATCATCCATGTCCACCTACTATGATTTCAATGTGCAGTGTCACTTGCACCCATAATGTCTTAGGAGTTGCCCGATGTCCGTTTACTACTATATTCACTACCTAATCATTGACATGTTTAGCATTATGTTTTGGGCACAATGTAGCTTGCATAGTTATTCTTATTGATTTACAATAATTGCTATTTGGAGACTACATGGTTGATGCAATTTAGGATCTATTCAAGGTACAACCACTCTCTATCTCATCTCTTTGACTTGGCCCTTTTAGAGACATGGGAGTTTGAGGTTTCGGATTCACTTTACAAAGTGTATTTATTGTATTGAGCATTGAACTATTCATTCTCCATTCTTCCAAGCTCATTATCTATCTGAGTCACTCTTCATCTCTAGGTTTTATTGTTATCAGTTTATGCTTTGTCATAAATTTGTTTACTCTTTGAAGGGGGCTTTGATTCAAAAGATTAACATTAGAAACATGAACTCTCAAAGAGAAGATGATTTGAAATATATCTTCAACATTCCAGTCTTTACAACAACTTATGTTGTTGTAGTAGGAGCTCACGCTCAACTGCCAACACCCATGGACCCCGCTTATTGTTCAAGCGTTTCAAGGAGCTCTAATGGCTATCTCTCATCTAGCCAACGCACCTCCGATCCCACGAGTGTAGTGACCTTACCTTGATTCCTGAATGAGTAGGATCCTCCCTCAAGCACTTCGTAAGCTCCACAATCCATGATGCGAGCTCAAGCAAGCTCACCGTCAAGCTCCATCCACCATAGCCACGCACATGAGACAAGAGAAGAGAAGAGAGGAGAAGATGGAGAACTTCTCGACGATGGTCCTTCACACTCACACACTCACATACTCACTCCCTCACACTCTCACACTCCCTCTCTCAACACAAGCACACACAAGCAAGAAGGAGAGAAGAAGAAGAAGCCACTTTAACCACACACCAGAAGAATGAGCCTCTCATTCACTTTTTGAGTTTATATACAAACCCTAAATCCCTTAGGCATCCATCCCCTTTTTACACAATTGGATATCTTGCCAAGGTCCTCTTATCCCATTCCTTTCTAGTTGCCTTATCCCTTCATCTATGCCCATCTAAATTTTACAATTTGCACAAAAGGGAGGGAGCCTAGCGCTCTTTTACAAAATTTTAGTGGTGCCTTTGCACTTTAAGATGCGCCTTTGCCTTCAACTTAACCTTTTGCTCTTTTGGCCTTTCCTCTCTTATTTGTTCGTCGGGCTGTATTTCTTCACATTAGTTCATATTTTTGAAATTTCTTTTTTCCATCATCTTGAATTGGGCTTAATATTACCCCCCCTCCTAGTCGAGTGTCAGCCCCATGGCACTTATAGGTCTTTGTTGGTTGATGAGGGCTCGGTGATTTGAAGGGTGGACATGTGTTACTAAATTGATTTCTTATTACACATTCTCTATTTATTAAATTTATGTCAATAAATTAATGACTCACTTTTCTTTAAGTGTTGATGATGATCTAGCATGGCCATGAGACCATTTAGAGACCAATATTCCTAGTGCATCACTTAATGGGGTGATCAAAGCAATGTGATGGGGAAATCTGGTATAGGTAGTACAAGTTATGAGGGGGAAGGAAGTGTCTACCAAGTGTAAGAGTGTACAAAAGAACCAAGAAGTTACACATAAATGATGATGGATTGAGTTCTAAGAAAAGGAAGTGCATTAGCATTGTGTATATGTATTTATGTGTGTATCCGGGGACGCCTGGGAACATTTACTTGTGTGTAATGAGCATTGCATTCATTTGGGGTCATCCTCTCCCTTATAAGTCAAGGTTTAAGGTATTTTCTCTTTTAATGAATTAAGGAGAGAAGTAATTCTTTCACTAAGAAAGATGAAAGAGGTAATTCTCTCACTAAGAAAGACAAGAGACGTGATCCTTTGGAAGTGAGGAGAGAAGCCATTTTCCCAAAGAAAGATGAGAGAGGTAATTCTTTCACTAAGAAAGACGAGAGACGTGATCCTTTGGAAGTGAGGAGAGAAGCCATTTTCCCTTTCTAAGGTCTAAGATGACACAAGATTTTGTGTGGAAGTCAATCTTAAGGTTGAGGCGCGAGGAAATCTAATGAACTCTCCTTATCTATGGCTCAAGGTGGTTGCATGGACCATAAGTTAAGAATAGAGTTTAAAAAGTTGATTTTCTTAAAATAGACATGGTGAATCCATTTTAAAAATATATTGTGATAGAAAGCCTACCTCTAAAAACGGCTCATATGGGTTAAAAAAAATAGTGAGATTTACAACTTTTGTGTTGGACTTTTTTCTATCCGAGCAGTGACAGAGAGATATTCCAAAATTGGTGATGTAGAATAGGTCCTGAAACAGCCACATCTTGCATGAAGATCAACCTTTCCAATCTTGGCACTCAAGTCTCTCTCCAAGAAGAGAAGCTCTTGGATCCTATAAAAGGGAGGTTCTCTTTGGGTGTGGAGGAGGTGAAGGAAGCATCACTTTGCATGCTTGCAAGAGGAGGAGAGAAGGCGGTTTGAGTCTCACAAAGTGCTGTAGAAGCTCTGCTGAAATCAAGTTCTAAGAGAAGATCCCTACACATATTATGTAGGAGAGAAGGTGCAAGTGCTGTGGAAGCTCTGCTGAAACCAAGCTCCAAGAGGAGATCCCTACACATATTGTGGATAGGAGAGAAGGAGAGTCTCAAGAAGGATCAAAAAGTGCCAATTTCCAAGTAGTGCAAGTGTTAGCCGGTTGTATATCGTGCAAGGAACTGTGATCTTGTTCCCAAGATCTACAAGTTAAGAACTAGTTTATGTGTAATGGAGGAGCTTGCTCCTTGTCAATAATATAACTCCATAGGGGGGGGACTGGCCCATCTTCCAGTCCCTAGTGTGTTGTCAATCTCTCTATCTCTCTATCTCTCTCTCTTTCTCTCTACATCTTCCTTTTCTCTCATCTATTCTATCTCTGCGCTAGCATAATATTCACAATATATATTTTAAGTATATAAGGAGGTCGAGCATGTATCTTGATCTTATAACATCGTGTGATTTGATGATGGGGCCTTGTGGGGATTGGTCATGGGAGAGAAGCTTTTCAAATGATTGCGATGGTGGAGGCCGAGGGTATGTCGAGTGGATGGCAGGGCGTTTGATGTCACTAGTTGCATTCATATTTATCTGCAATGAGAAGAAAAGTGCATTGCTTAGGGGGTGTATCTACCTTACCGTGTGGTGCATTGTGCTTGTGGTAGTGGAACTAGGAGCTGGTTTGAGCTTGGTATTTTCCAAAACTTGAGGACCTAGTTCGTACGGAAGGGAGGTATGGTCGGTGCAACTTCTTAGGGAGACATGGTGAGGGTGACCTCCCTAGGTATGTCTTGCCCTCAATGTGGCCTAAGCGTGAAGTGGGGAATCAAAATGGGCTAGGGGGTTAGGGATGGAGCTGGCCGACTGAAGCCACTCGTGGGGACACACCTAACTTGAGGGCCCCTAGGTGCAATGACTATGGCACTCATGAGTTTCTTGCTTTTCCTTGTGATTTACTTCTTTGTTCTCTTGTTCTTTACTTTCCTTTTTCTCTTTTCTCTTTCTTTTGCAATCTTTCTTCTTCTTTTTTCTCTTTTTTTTTGATTATAACAAGGAGCTAACCTTTGTCATCATGGTCATGAGAGGGAGAAGTGGGGGGTTTAAGGGACTTACTAAGAAAGCTTTTCCCCAACATATATCCTTTGAGGCTCATTCGAACATTGAGGGGAGTTGTGGACCAAAATAGGTGGTTGTAGCTAATGAAGTAGTTGTCACTCATGTCTTTTAAGAGGGCCATGCAAAAAGATGGTAAGAGGACATTGTGCATCATTAGCCTGCCATTGCATAGCTATCTATGATGGCATTGAGATCAAAAAATAGTGGTGGGAGGCAGTATTCTTACGGAGTAGGGTCTTGCCTTAATAATACTCTAAGGAGACTAAGGTAATTACAAGTTGTGTGAAAATCTTGTCCTAGCCAAGAACTAAACTCATTAAGGAAATGGTCAATCAAGGTATATAATTCATGCTCAAAAAAGGTGAGCGCTTCCTCGGGCTTAGTAGCATTGACATTATAGATTCTTGGAAAGTCATGTCGACTGTGGATGTTTGGATTGAAGTCCACTCCTACCCTTCTAGGATATGGCATGTAAGTGGGGTTATCTCTTTCAAAGGGTAGGGTGTTGTAAAATGACATCCAAGTGTCCATGTTACCATCCCAGATTCTTCTTCTCCACCTTGGCTGGCACTCGTAGACTTTCACTATTTTGGGCACTTCTATGACATTGTTCTCCTAGTAGTCAGGAGTCTATGTTCCCCATAAGGTAGGATTCTTCTCTCTTTCAGCAACCCACATGTCACCCAGCCTTCTTCCTACATTAATAATCTCTTCCACCACCTTGGTTGATAGCACTCTGCTCAATGTGGTGGGGAATTAAGAAATTAAAGTTGAAGGGTTCATGGCCGTTCTCTTTCTGCTCCCATAGTATGGGTTTTGTATTTCAATCTACTAGGAGACAATCTTCTCTTGGAGGGGTTGCGCTTCTAGAGCCACTACCAGTTGAGCTGTCAGCCTCCTTCATGCCTGGTCCAACATATTGAATCTCATCTTCTTGATTTGTGCTTTTCTTTTAGCAGTGGTGTCCACCTCCTGCTATACTTCTGGCCGTGGAGAGGGAGGTTGGGGAACTACCTCCTCGTCTTGTTGCCCCATTTCAAAACTTGGTCTTCCTACTTTTTCAGTCGGCATTTGCACCTCCTCTCCCCTGTGTTCTTGTGGCTCTCCTTTCGTGACTCCTAGAGAGTCCACTTCTTGGATTGTCAAACCTGCCCTTAGCAAGTAGCTTCTTTGGTCCTATAGGCTTAGGGTGGCTCCTACTGCTTGTGGTTGGATGTGTAGCCCTTGTTTTAGAGCCTTGCGAACGATCTCTAGCTTTTTCTTTAGCGACTCAATGGCCTCCTCCTCTTCTGATTGTGTAACATCCAAGATAGTATTGAGAAAGTTGTGTTGTTGAGCTTCTAAGCTTGTTTGCATGGCCTCTGCCCTGCTTTTTGCTAACAACTTGTCACCTTCTGCAAGGGCTAGATGGCTCACTACCTCTTTTACTCTTCCTTCACTTCTACCACCCATTTGTTTGCTCTCCTTTTCATCTCTTCCAAGATTTCACTTTGTCTTTGAGCTAAGGTTCTTATTCTTTGTTCTTGCTCCTCAATTTCTCTTTCTAACCTCTTCTGCTCTTCTAGTTCTAGGACTACCCTCCTCTCCAAAATTTTCACTTTTTTTGCTGGTGGACTTTTTCCATCTGTCCTTGTAGTTCTTCTTGTTGCAGGATCAGGAGCTTACACTCCCTTTGAATTCCCACTAGCTCTTGATTCTCATCTTCAAGCCTTTTTTTCTAGCTTTCCTCTTGTTCTTCCTTAGCCCTAAGCTTCGCCTTTAGCACACTTATTTCTTTTTGGTAACCTGCCACTTGGCATGTTCTCTCGAGCTAGAAGGCCACTAGTGTCTCTTTCTCAGCTTCTAACTTGGCAACAACCATCTTCTTTTCCTCCTTCACTCTCTCTAGTTGTGTAAGGAGTTCTTTGACATAATCAGAGGACGACGGTAGTGCTGTAGGGATAGTCGTTGTGGATGCTTCTATCTCTGTCTCTTGGGATCTTGTCTTGACTCAGCATTTGTAGCTACCAATCTCTTTGTTCCCGTCACTAGGGTGTTGAAAGATAAGCATAGGAACTCTCCTTACACTAGAGAGGATAAGGGTAGCTAGATGTAAATGGACTAGAGGACACGTGAAACCCTAACTCTAACTCTTCCAGTGGCTATATAAACAGCCTAAAGTACACACTCAAGGAGGAGGTGAGTGTACTAGTTGTACTTTGAGCAACTGACTAAACAAGATCTTGTTCTTGTACTTGAGCTCTCTCTCTCCCTATTGTGCACACTCTCTTATGCCTTCAACTCTGATTTGCAATATGGTATCAAAGCAATCTCTGATCCTTTAGCTTCCCTTAGCCTCTTTACACATCTAAGTGCACAATAAGAACTCTTGCCATCTCAGTAACCTTCCTTTCCACCATAGCCAGCCAGACCCCCTAACCTTGGAGGAGTCGGTGTGTGCAATAGAAGCAGTTTCAGCTCCTGATTTCTTCTGGAGAGCTTCTCCTTAGCTCAGGGTGATTTAGCCTGGCACATCAAAGGTTGGGATTAGGTGACATGGTGGGTAGCATTGACAAAAATGTAGAAACAGGTGCAAATTTGTAGGCGAGACATTACGAGCTACTGTGCATGCTGACGAGGGTGCAATCATTGGGGCCACCATAGGGCTTTCATAGCGCACCTAGTGGGCCATCTCCCCCTAAGAGGGTTTGGAGAAATTCCATCTCTGCTTGCTGCTATAAGACAAACCCTAACTGTGGGTCTTTAGCAGCCATAGTGAGGAAGCTTGAAGCTTCTTCAATCTTCAAAAATTTTCAATGTTTGGTCACTAACAATGATTTTAATCACTGAGTCAACTCCTCTAGAGTCAGTTACTAATATGGGAACTTCATTTCAAAGGTTCTTTTACTTGGAAGGTCATCATCAAGCTCATCAAGACCGACATCTACCATCTCTAGCAACATAAACTACATATGAGTACTTGTAAGCACTAAGGTACATTGCTCAATCATTATTGCTGCTGGTACTTACACAATCTGAATGTTTTCATTAGAAAATTAAAACAATTGAGTGCTTTACTTCATGTTGTAAGACTATGTCTACAATTATAAACACATAGACCATCCTATCCTAAACTTGTATTGCATATTATGTGTGGTTTTTTCAAGTACACTGGTCAATGAAATCAGAGGGATGAGTGCCATTGTACTCTCCTCGGAGTCATTAGTAACAAGCATTGAAATCATAAACCATCCTTGTCCAACACAAAGTTCATCCACTAAGCCATACCACAAGGAGGAGCCCAAAGTCCAGTCTAGGTTCACATCATTAAAGCCTAAAAAGACCATTAAAGCCAGTCTAGGTTTTTTCAAGTACACTGGTCAATAAAATTAGAGGTATGAGTGTCATTGTACTCTCCTCGGATTCATCAGAAACAAGCATTGAAATCATAGACCATCCTTGTCCAACACAAGGTTCATCCACTAAGCCATACCACAAGGAGGAGCCCAAAGTCCAGTCTAGGTTCACATCATTAAAGCCTAAAAAGACCATTAAGCCTCAGAAGAAGCTTGCACATAAGAAAGGACCACCGAAGTCATATTTTGAAATATTACTTATGTATGATTTTCAACCTTTCTCCTCATTACAACTTTGATATCAATTGTTTGATTTGCTTCCGCATTTAGTGGCAAGGTTGTAAGGGACTAGACACTGCCCTTGTTCTAACAAGTGGTAAGACCTTCCCAATGGCCACAACATATGCTGATGTCTGTCCTCAAATTCAAAAATTTAATGGAAAAGATTTCCATCCTTGGCAAGTCTTGGTCAAATACAAAATGATGGAAAGAGGATACTGGCCCTTCATAAAAGGGACCAAAGTAATTGACCCATCAAATCCCCTTGATGTAGAAGATGATGAACACACTCAGGCCATCATCATGCTTCATTTAGATGAATCTTTAATTCATCACTTTGACCAACTCTCAACAACTACAAAAGAAAAGTGGGATGAGCTTGAAAGGCTGTATGATGCTATAGGGAAGAACTCCAAGATATTTCTCAAGATTGCGTTTTTTAGCTTGAAATACAAACAGGGAGAAGATCTAAGCAAGTTCATTTTACATATGAAGGGGCTTACGACATAGCTCGCCTCCGTTCAAGCACCCATCCATGATGAAGATGCCATTGCCATCTTGCTAAGGTTTGTGAAGAAGGCTTTTCCAACCCTTGTGACTACCCTAACTAATATCCTGAACCCAACTTTAGCAAGTACCATCCAGTCATGCCTGAATGAAGAGAAGAGAAACAATACTGAAGGGTCTTCAGCATTTACTTCTCATGAGCAAGTGTTAGTCCATAAAACTTCTACTAAGTTCTCATTTTGTCACAAAAAGGGGCATATTATGAGCAACTACTGGAAGAAATATCATGACAAAATGAAGTGCAATAAATGCAAAAAGATCGGGCATATCTTTAGTAAGTGTCATGGTGTTCCAGAAGTACCTAAGGAATTGGAGGTCAACTTTGCCTCCCAATCCACAGGTGACCGACTCTTTTAAGTCTCGTAACACTCTCTACCTATAACCTTTTCTTGTAGCCTGATTTATAAAGGCATCTCATTGAGAATTAAGGGGAGGCATCCTATTATATTTTATCCAATGCCACTTGACATTGAGGGGGGGTGTCGAAAGATAAGCATAGGAACTCTCCTTACACTAGAGAGGATAAGGGTAGCTAGCTATAAATGGATTGGAGGACAGGGGAAACCCTAACCCTAACTCCTCTAGTGGCTATATAAATAGTCTAAAGTACACACTCAAGGAGGATGAGAGTGTACTAGTTGTACTTTGAGAAACTGACTAAACAAGATCTTGTTCTTGTACTTGAGCTCTCTCTCTCTCCCTCTTGTGCACACTCTCTCATGCTTTCAACTCTGATTTGCAACATAGGGTCCCTCCACTTGCATCCTGAGCTATCTCTTTATTGACTAGAAATTGCACCTAGGCCATAAGGTTGCTGGCATCTACTATGGTTGAAGAGCCTTGGGTGGGTGCAGAGATTGGGGTGGTAGGCACTAGGACAACTAGAATAGGATCAATCAAGTCCTTGCCCTTGCCTTCTCTGTTACTAGGGGTGGTGTGATTTCTAGCACTTGGGCACTTGTTTCCAAGCCTTCTTCTCTATATGGGCTCATGGTAGAGCTAGCTCTGCATGCTTGAACTATTGCTTTATTGACATATGTGTGGCTTGAGCTATGTCCTCTTCTTCCTTCGTCTGTAGCTCTTTTGTTTCTTCTTCTGCTCTCCTCTTTCTCTCCTCCTCAGCTCTCTTGGACTCCTCTTTTATCTTCTCCAACTTAGCTTTTTCTTTTCTTTTCCTTTCTTCCTTCGCTTTCTTGGATTCTCTTTGTGCCTTTTGCAGGTTGAATTTCTCTTTCTTCCTTCTCTCTTCTTTTGCCTTCTCTTGGGGGATTCTCTTCTTGAACTTTTTGGCCCCTTCATGGCTAGACTGTGTTTCCTATTCTCCTTATTTTTCACTCACAATTTTCTCATTGGACTGTTCCTGCTCATGGTGGGGAGGTGACCTGTCTGGTGTCTCACCAACTTCTTCTTCGCCTTGTGCTTCCCCCAATGCCTCCCTGATGATGGTAGTCAAGACTCCACCAAATCCTATGGTCAAGGTCTTAGATGATGACTTCTTTCTCGCCTTGGAGGCCGGGGACTCTCCACCTACAAGTCTTCCACCTATTGCAGTGCCTGAGGTCTCAATTGTCTTCCTCATGAAGACGTTCAAGTTCACTTCATCTAAAGATTTGGCTGCAATGCTTTCCAGCATCGGCATGTTGATCTTGCTCATTAGTGCATTGTACCTTTGGCTAGAAAACAAGGCATGCACCATCTTGGCCTATAGATAGGGACCTTTGGGTCAAGGATATCAGCTAAGTTGATGCCATCATTAGTGTGGAGACCAGAACTTTGTCCATTCCCAATATGTTGTACACATCCCTTTTTGATTATCTTTCCACTTTGTTGGCCAGAGGCTCAATGCTCTCTCCACCAACTCTTGGCAGGTGGCTCCTTGCCATACTGTCATGGTGCTGTGGTTCCTGTTGAAGGTATGGAGGAACTCCATGCACTTACCATAGTCCACCGCTTGGCCAACTTTCTCTACATACTTCTGCAGCTTGCATTGATCCACAATCTGCTTGATGGTCTGCTCTTCGATGGCTACATCTTCTAAATTCAAGATGTGCCTGAACTTGAATTGGTTGAAAGCCCTCGTCTCCACTGAGAGGCCATGCTCTCCCTCTAAGAAGGGAAATTTGCTGGTTTTCTCCTATCCTTCCATTGTAGGTGCCTGTGTTATGAAGCCATATCTCACCATTAGTGTTCCTAAGATAAGACACATAGAAAACAATTGTATGCTTATGGAAAAGTGAAATGCTTAAGTACAAAAATAGAATTTTCCTTCAACCAATCCATGCATTCCCAAGAAATTTATGACACGTTTCCTCAATCATCAGTTAATTTTTATCCATTTTTTCTACTTTTGGATGTTGATTGAGTTTTAGGGTTTGTTTTTATGTGCCACACCTTACCCCCTCCCCCCTTGGAAATGAGAAGAATCCTTCCTAGGATTAGAGGTTGAAGGGTTAAGGCCATTTAGCGCATGCGGACGATGTTTCATGTTCGCATGAGAAAAGCATAGAAGTTTGGGTTGTACATCATGGTAGCATAATGGTCCATGTCAGCAGGTTAGATGCCTACGTGGGTGATCTAAGTGAGGACATCCATTAGGAAGTCACCGAAGTCTATTTAGCTAGCAATGTGCAACTCCTCCTCAATCAAAATGCGAACTAAATAGGGGTCGATCATGATGTGCTCTTCTAGGGGTCGGTTGCGAATGGTGGTCAACACCCGATAGGAGGTCAGAGTTAAATAAGTTGGGTCGTACTCGAAGGTTTTGATTGCATGTCTCTACTCAGCGTTGATCATGATTTGGCGGCCCTCTAGCTCCCATTGAAGTCGGAGAGCATACCATTTTTGCAAGAAAGAGGAGTCGTTGTGTCATCAAGTTGTTTCAACTCTTCAATTTCCTAGTCTATGGCAAGGACCGTGTTCGTGTTATATGATGTGATGAGTTGTCGTTTGTGTGTGTGCTCATAGGAAATCTCAGTGGTAGTCAGCTCTTTCGCTGCTTGGGGAGCTTTAACGAATATGAATTTTGATTCTTCCCAAGAGCAAGGCAACATACGTACCTCTGTTTTGCTAAAGGCTCTTCTAAAAGGCCTAGGTCTAATTGGTCATAGATTTTAGCAAGCATAGTAAAGGTAGCATCCAAACATCAAAGGCAAGTAACCAAGTCATCCTTCATATTTTCAGATAAGTCCAAGGCTAAGGAAAGAATTGATTGTTTCTCATAAGAGGGTTTTAGGCCTATGGGAGGTTGAGGTTTGACTAGGGGCTAGACAGGTTTGTAGTTGAGGTTGGTGATTTTGGTTGCTTTTGAGGGAGTGGTGTAGTCACTTGTGCATTAGGCGTGGGTTGTGATGTAGATGTTGTGCTATTAGATGCTTTGAGGCCTTAGGATCATTGGTTGTACTAGGTTGAGGTAGTTTGGAGACATCAAGCCGTAGTTTTGGTCAATAGACTTGTTGAGGCTCTGTAGGCGTAGTGGGTTTGGGCTCTATGGGCTCCGCAGCTTGAGTTGTTTGGGCTTCCAGTTTTTGATCTATCATGCAGGCTTGTGTGGACAAGCTCAAGGGTTGCACTTGACTAGTGCACTTGGTAGTGTGGACAAGCTCAAGGGTTGCACTTGACTAGTGCACTTGGTAGTCTTGGCTTTAGGTACCCATATCCAGGTATTGCCCTCATAATAGCTTTGCGCTTACAATAAGGTTTTGGAAACCCATCACAGCTTGACTATTCGTCGATGCCTATAGAGTATTCTCTACCTCCTAGATTTCGAGAGTATGAATTCCTAGCCTTGCAAGGGCATGTTTGGTTGGTTTTAGATGTGGCAATTCTTGATGTTTAGGTACCCATTTAGGTTGGGTTCATGGACTTTGGCTTTCATCTCAATGGTTTGTTGGCATTGGGGCTTGGTGGGTTGTGACAAGTCATGACCCCCTCCTTAGACTTGGTTGTGGGTTTCTCTATCAGTGGCTTTGCAGGCTTTGAGGAGCCATGTTTCCCTTGCTAAAAGCTATCACTATGTGGACATTGCCGATGGCAAGGTGAATGTGCTATGACTCATATTCGACATTGCAATGGGCTTGTTTTTTAAAGGCGCATCCCAGTAGTGATTCCTTATCGGCATTGTTTGTATTTGGCAACACATAAAAGATCATGGGTATGCTCTTAGACTTGATAGAGATAACGACTTTGCATTTTTTCAAAAAGTGCAGATGATGGGAACCCAAAATGACTGAGTTTAGCACTCGTGGGCTATAGTTGTGGTCGATCGATTTGAGTCCAATGATTGTGAGTTAAGATATTGAAATTAGCTCCCTCATCGATCAATGCATGGAAAGTATGTGTTTGTTGGGCGGTCATTGTTATGCAGATGTAAGTAGGTTTCACTGCTTCTTCATCCTCAATCTTTAATTTTCGTAATTGTGGCAAATTGGACTTTCATAGGGGACTCTAGCATGGGAGGCTCGTGTAGTGGATGTGTGGGAGGGTAATACTTCTTTGTGTGACTATCACTGAAGAATCCTATGCCCTCTCCATCTACGGTCTTGAGCTCCACATTGCCGATTGTTCAACTTATGGCGTGAACTCGGAAAGGCCCTAATCCCATAAACTTTATCTTCTACTTGTGGCCTTTCACTGAGTATAACAACATGAGGTTGCCTCGATTGAAGTCTCGCTGCTTGATATGCTTGTCAAACTAGCTCTTACATCGTACCTTTTTGCGAATCAGTGCATGGGTAGCTAGAAGTCGAGTCTTTGATAGTAGGTGTTCTAACTCAACTAGGCATTCTATCCATGCCTCCTTTCCATCCCATCTCTCTTGAATGGCTAATCTCAGGCTAGGGACAAAGAATTCCATTGGTAAAATGGCTTCAATTTCGTAGGTTAACCTAAAGGGAGTTTGTCTTACAGTCGTTTTATAGGCTATTCGATAGGCCCATAAGGTTGCCATTAACTTTTTGTCCCATCGCTGCCTGAAGGAGAGACTACCTTGGTCAGGACATTCACTAAGATCTTATTTGTAGATTCTACTTGGCCATTTGCTTGAGAGTAGTAAGGTGAGGATTTCTGATGTACGACCAAAAAGGTAGACAGGAGGTGAGCAATCACTTCATTGATGAAATGCATGCCTTGATCACTAACTAATTCAATGGGGCATTCGAATTGTGAGATCACATGCTCCCAAAGGAACTTAACTATGGTTCTAGCATCGTTCTTTCTAGTAGCTCGTTCTTTCACCCACTTTGTGAGGTAGTTTGTGGCAACTATCATGTACTTAGCTTGCGAGTATTATGTTGTGGGTCTAACTAGCCCAATGAAGTCAAATTTCCATTTTTCAAAAGGCTCCCTTGCAATGATTGGGGTTAGCTCCATCTTGTCTCTGCAAACAAGTACCTTAGTCGGTGGTGCTCATTGCAGTGCTTTATAAATCATGCTGCATCTCAAAATAGTGTAGGCCACCACAGTTGAGACTGCAGCACCTTGCGAGATGTCTTGTGTCTATACTAAAGTGTCCTCCAACATTCCGTTGTGTGCTTCTCCAAGTATGTCATGCATTTCATGCTTGCACACACACCTATGTAGCAAGCCATCCTACCCTAGCCTATAGAGCTAACCTGCCTATCAACTGATAGGGTTGTATCTTGAGGATGAGTTCCCTAAGTCAAGCTTTCTTGATGGGTCTTTCAGGTAGTTCATGTTCAAGCACTTGGACTATGTCATCTGCCCAATATGGTAGCAAGTCGGCTCTAAACAAATCTTTCTCACTAGATAGGTTAAAGATATGCATGTCTATGACAAATTGTCGGCGATACCTTGTCCAACGGCTTCTCTCGTGGGTATGCGAGACATGTGGTTAGCCATGCAATGCTATTTCCCCTTGCGCACAACCACAGAGAACTCAAATTCTAATAGTAGAAGTAACCATCAAGCAATGCATCCTGTAGTAGCGCAAGGTTTATTAACAAGATAGAGCAAGGCTTGATGGTCAACAAAGAAAGTAAAAGGCATAGCCAACAGATAATGCCAAAATTTCGATATCCGTGAGTTATTTGCTAGCAAAACTGCTAGAGAGTCTAGATTGTGCTTAGTAGGCTAGCACAACACTGCTCCCATAGAAAAATTTGAGGCATCAATGTGGACGTGGAAGGCAATGGTCCAGTTTGGGGCTTGTAGTATTGGCGCGATTGTTAGAGCCTTTTTCAACTCTTCATATGCACATTGGCATTCCTCGGTCCATTTGAATATTATAAGCAGTTTGTAGAGTGGTCTAGCGATTAATGCATAGTTCAACACAAATCATTGATAGTATTATGTATGCCCTAGGAATCATTGAACTCCCTTGTAATTGGTTGGTGGTGGAAGGTCAACAATAACCCTAACTTTCAAGAAGTTAGTGGCAATGCCATTCTTGGACATCACATGCCCTAGGATTCATCCATGCTTCACCTAAGATTGGCACTGAAGGGGGTTCAATGAGAGACGATATAGTTTGCAATGTTCAAAGATTGTGCTGAGTTTTTCTAGGTATTTTTTCTAGCTTGAGTGGACACATAGGTCATCAGCAAACACTTCTAACCCTCACCGAGGCATGTCTTAGAAGATTGCGCACATGAGCTGTTGAAATGTGACTAGTGCATTTGTCAGCCCAAAGGGCATGACTATGTAGGCAAAGATGCCCCACTCGGTAGTGAATGCGGTCTTATGCCTATAATTTGGATGCACTTGCACTTGATTGTAGCCAGAGAAGCTGTCTAGAAAATTGTAGGCTTCTTTGCTAGCTACTCTTTTGAGCATATGCTTAGTGTATGGCAGTGGATATAGTTGTCACTTTTTGTAATAGCATTGACTTTCTTATAATTGATGCACATTCTAATCTTTCCATTCTTCTTCAATACAATGATAGGCAAAACCCAGTTTGTGTGCTATATTTCATAAATGAATCCCGCTTTTAACAACTTATCGATTTCTTATTTGACAGTGTGAGCATGGTTGGGATTCATCGGATATGGTTGTTGCTTGACTGGTGTTGCATTAGGTGTCATGGGGATATCATGAGTCACTACCCTTGGATCCACTCCTTTCAGCTTGTTGAGTGACCAAGCAAAGATGTCTATGTACTCTCGTAGGAGAGCAAAGAGACCCGCTTCTTCCTGCTTGTAATAAACGTGCCACAACACTTCATATCAAGAAATGAATTTAGGCTTGAGGTGTTTTAAAAATTACTCGTCGAGCTATCAAGTGACCGCATGTAATTTTCTTAATATCGAGTCTTGCATTAAATCAATTCTGTAATCTGACACGAGAAGATGCTTCAATGTTCCCAGCCAACAAAAAGAAAAGATGCCTCATAAAGAATATTACAACGGCTTGATCATAAAATTTTCCACATTATATTTGATTTAGCATTCTTGATTTCATTTAAAAATGCATCAAAGATCGCATTGATTTTGTAACTGCAAGACAAATAGCAAAAGCCTTAATCGGTAGATGAAGAACACACAAGAACGAGCATGATATTGAGTAAGTTAAGTATCAAAGAGTATGACATGATTGCATAAACTATATAAGTCATGAAGTAACTTAGACAAAAACCACTAGATGAACTTGTTTTGAAGAAAAAAAGAAGTTTTTGGAAAAATAGGCCAAAATTCACAATGTTTTTTACACTTGGAGGGAGAGAAAGCATAAAATAATCATCCCCATGCCACCATTCAATAGGTAGGCAATAAAAATGCATTTTTTATAAAGCTCAATTGACTCTTGACAAGTAGCCAAAAGAATGAGTTGCCTGTATACTCCCCCTCATGCCTATAAATACACCCCCTCTCCTTCACAAAAAAAGGCAAGAATGAAGACTTCTGTTGGCTGGCAAAATTTCTCTAATACTCTTATCCATTGAAGCTTTCAACCTTGAAATAGAAAAATACCCTCTCCCCCCTCCCCTTCATAAGAGAGAGAGAGAGAGAGAGAGAGAGAGAGAGAGAGAGAGAGAGAGAGAGAGAGAGAGAGAGAGAGAGAGAGAGAGAGAGAGAGAGAGAGAGAGAGAGAGAGAGAGAGAGAGAGAGAGAGGCCATCATATTGTGGAAATTGGAGAGGAAGAGAGTGTGGGAGAAAGATAGGCCTTCTCAAAGGTCAGGGGCAGAGGCCATTTTGATCCCCTATTGCTAAACTTCTATCTCATTTTCATTTTCTCTATCTTGTGTTATGCCTTTGTCCCATATGACCATACTGCTAAGTGAAACATTGGGAAATTTTTTTTGAATGACCACTAACTCTCCCTGAACTACTAAGTCAATTTTACCCAACATCCGATGGCTCTGTGAGGCCGCAGAAATTCAAAAAGCCCATTTGAAGCGAGGAAAGCAAGGAACGCGGCCGATGGAGAAAATGATGCAGTAGAAATTGGTGAAACGCTCGTTACAGCAAACTTGAGAGAGGTAACATCTCATTGGTTTAGAAAAAAATAATACTTTATAAGCTTATTGCTATATTTGGCTTTAAACGATTATAAATACATTCTAATGAAAATGCATATGAATTGCTGCACTTAGGAAAATAATCTAAGTAATATAATAATTCGCTATTCAATGAAAAGAATATTTCACTTGGAAAATGATTATATGCATGTCATTAGGAAAATATCTTAATTATGGTTTATTTTGTGATATTTATTGTTATTTAATTAATGACACGTGATCAAAATAACAAAAAAATGGTAGATGTTGTTAGGGAAGGAAATATTTTATAAATTTTTCTTGAAAGTGACTATCTCTATTTCATTTTGCTAATAATAAACAAACACATATGAATTTTATAATAATGTATAGAAAATTAATTAAAAAATTAATAAAATAATCAATGCATTAAATCAACAAAAAATTGTATAGGAAAATATATACTATAAGCTCATAAATTAGGTGCATAGTAATATAATTCAATGTCTAAAAGATGAAAGAAAAATTGCACTTATGATTTTTGCATTGCGTAGAATAAAGTTTTCAGAAAAACAATCAGCATTGCACTTAGGACATAGCCAAATGAAAATTGATGTTTTTAGATAACATTGAAAGTTTAGCAAATGGTTAGACATCGTTGATTAAATCATAGAATATGATCAGAATAAAATAAAAATTATTTTCTTATTAAAATACACGTAATATTAATATTAATGATTATATTAGTGAGAGCGTCAATATCATGAGTTGGCCCATGTATGAATCAATGAGAAAATCTATCCTAAAATATCAAGAATGTTGAAGCGAAAACAACTATGAAATACTTGACAATGCTGAAACTATCAGTATCAGGAAATTAAATAAATATTGGGAGTCTATAAGACTTATTGGACATTGATAATAATTTGTCGTACAAACTCTAAAGTCTAAACAGACTTGGAAAAGCATTTGAAATCCTGCTAAGCGCGGATTAGGGGCAGGGCAATGCATGAATTGCTTGCCATAGGCATAAATGCCCATATTATCTTTTAGGATGGAGATAACAAATGTTTCATAAGGATAAAATAAAATTCTCATGATTAATCAGATTTGCGAAATAACTTGCGGATCCCAAAAAAGAGTTGCAAGTAGGAAGCGAAACCCTAAGAATAAGGTGGGACCTTAAAAGAGAACCCTAGATTTGGTTGGGGCTACTTTCTATGCTAAAAAACACTTAGTACTCTTTCTTTTTATTTGTGCATGCATTGATGATTTCATAGGAAAGATTGATTGTGTTTGTAGCAGTTAGATATGTTTGTAAATATATAATTATGATAAAAAGAAGAAAGATAATGCTATGCTTCTCCCACGACTAAACACAGAAGAAGCCTGCTCCAAGGGGGATTGTTTTATACCGCCGCGAGGAGCTTTGGATTGGCCCTGACAGTGAGAGGTCACTTGGTGAGGAATCCATTATAGGTAGGAGGAGGTAGGAGTGCCAGGGGGGCTCTGTTTGTAAATCTCTCGATCGCTCCTAGGAACTGCTTGATCCTCAAAGGAATCAGGATGGGATCATGGAGTCCCTGGTAGTACTAGTGAAGGGATGGAAATCTTGGAGGGTTTCTTTTCTTTTGTGCAGATAGAAGGGATTTTTCGGTGAATGGAGGTTTATCTTTTGCATAGGCAGAAGATAAGGGGAAAATCATTGTAAATAACTTTGCAAAATATATTTTGCCAAAAGACTGTTTTCTCTATCTTTGTGTTGTGCCCTAAAAATTACGCGAAAGAACCTGTGATAATTGGTTAATTAATGAAGCTGCTTTCATATGTCATAACTTAATGTGATAGGTAATTGGAAAATTAAAGAAAACTATTTGTGGGAAGCGGGTAGGCAAGATCCTTGACGGATCCGTGCTATGGATGGGTGGTCCTGGTAAGCTCGGAGCTTCTCTCAAGATATTGAACGAAACTTTAATAAGAAAAAATTAGGTAGAGCCAAGCGTTTACTTACCTAGAGTCAAGTCTTAAAACCTTGATCAGAAATTATCTTAGGGGAAAGGTGCGGCGGCTATGCTAGAACTCTGTTAAGGTTCCCTAAATCCTAACGAAAGCGTTGCACTTCATGAACCAAGGGTAACTACGATCACTCTAGTCAGATGAGAAGCCCTTGTGGGACACTTTCGATGGAGCTAGCTAATGCATCGAGACCTTAGTTGTCAAATTAGGACCCCGAGCTTGCAGGTTGATCCTCGTGGGGACATTTGATACCTTTTGTTATTACGGGGTGGGCTCTAGGAAACCTAGATGATAGACCTCGTGGATTCTCGCAAGTGTTGGCGAATCTGTCTAGGATAGTTCCCTAGTGGACCACTAAAACGTGCTGCCAGGGAATTGTTAAGCAAGCACGTGACACTGCTCGCTCAAGTCGTCAGCTATAAAGACAGGTCAGGGCATCTCCCCTTCCTTAGCCGAATTAACCTCTTTCACTTTGGCAGGTCCTTTTATCAACTCGCTCGCTTGCCCTCATTGTTTGGCTTCTAGCAAGATCACTACCCTATCGCCTTTCTTGAACTTCATGAATCATTTCGGTAGGTCTTTTGGTTTGTTTTGTTCCCTAGCTTCGGATTCCCTAGACTGTCTTTTCCTTTCCTCCTTCAGCTGTCTCAGTGCCTTAGGTGGACCAGTAGGTCTCCTTTGGTGTGTTTTGTATTAGGAGGTTGAGGCATCTCATGGTCGTTATCTGAGCTTACTTCTAACTTAGAATTGAACTCTCCATCTTCACTAGAAGAAGAGGGGGTGTCTCATGATGGTCATAGCACTGAATGAATATTGATTCCATTCTTAATAGAGGCATGTCACTTAGCTAAACTAATCATGTTTACGCATAGTCCATGACCCCTAAATGGTCTAGCCAAAAGAGAGCACATTCAGTTGTGAAAACTCCTCTTAATAGAGGCATGTCACTTGGCTGAACTAATCATGTTTGCGCATAGTCCATGACCCCTAAATGGTCTAGCCAAAAGAGAGCACATTCAGTTGTGAAAACTCCTCTTTTGATTCTAAATGTCGTGATCTGCCCAATTACCCAACCATCCCTGTCATATTCTATTGTGTTGATCTCCTCTTCACTGTCTTCTTTCGTGGGATAGTAATTTTCGTACTCATCGTATGAATTGTCCTCATCCGACTGCTCATCATCTCCTAGGTCTCGATGCTCCATTTCTTTCTCATCGGTAGACTAAGGCCAAATTGTACATCAAGTTCAAATCGTGCACCTTGGTCCACCTCCACTTGGGTTCGTCTAAGAGATCTTTAAGGGGTTTGAGATTAGTGGCTAGGTTGCCAGCTAGCTTGTTCATCAAGTGCTCTAAGATCTCATGGAGATCTCGATTGTTCTTTAGATTATGGAAGGTGATAGGGATGGGCCATTGACTAAGGCTTTTGGCCATCATGCATAATGGCACAGAGGGTTTGTCCTTGGGCTCACCAATTGCATTAGCAGTCGCTCATATTCCTCATTATTCAAGAATGGTAGAGATTGATCGTGGCTAGCACGTGCATCTAATTGTACTCATCCTCATGGAAAGGGATATACTTCAGTAGCGGCCCATAAGATTTTCTAACTTGAGTATTACCCTTTAGCATAGCTGAGATGGTATCAAGGTTGATTGACGTAGTCTTCCAGGTGTCTATCTCTACCCTCACTATTTTCATTTGATTGCCTAAGAAGATGAGACCATTGCCCTAGTCTTCTATGACTTGTGCATTTTGCATCTAGGGTTGGCCTAGCATGATATCATAGTTGACTCCCTTCATGATGATGAAGTCTATTGAGAACTGGACTCCTATGATCTTCAATGGCCAATTTTTCAGCACTCTAAATGGTTTGTTGACCTTCATCTCATTGGCTAGTGTGACATTAAACTTAATGTTCTCAACAAGCTGGTCACCCCAAGCCTGGAGCGTTGCGTGGTGGCTAAGCACACTGAATCCTGCCCCCATGTTTCCAATTCCTTTCCTTGTAGTGTCTGATAGTGCTAGGACCATCAAGACCGTATGCATCTCCATGCCCTCCCAGAAAGCATTGACATGTAAGGACTTAGGCACTAAGTGCAATGTCAAGCTCGATATTTGCGTCACTACATCGTGGTCAGACAAGTTAATTGCCCTTTGTTAAAGTGGTCCTTCCACCCACTGTTTCAACTCTTGCCACAATGTCAGATGCTACCTAAGCAGCTTTCCTAAGCTCAAAGTCATTCGGGTGGTTATTAGCATCGTGAGAAGGTCACTTGTTGCTTGCTTATCTTCTAATTTTGTGCTGCTTGGCCAATGGCCTTGGCTAGCTTGTTGGCATGTGGCAGCTTGTTGGCATGTGGCATTCAACCTCTATCTATTTGGCACTACTTGAGGTGTAGTGGATCTCTTGACTTTGGTCACATAGGTGAAACCGGTGTGCTCACACTAGAGAGATCATTGATTTCATTCTCCAAGATGGGCTCAACGTCCTTTAAGTGTTCTTGGATTTCTCTCACCCACACCTTGACCTTATTGTAAGAACCCATAAGACCCCCCCTTTTCAACATAATTAATAAATTTTTTTTTAACGCCCCTTGTCAACGCTGCCAGCGGGAGGAGGGAGGGAGAGCTATAGTAATAGTCGACACAAGTGAAGAACATGATCATGATGGCAACGCTGCTAGCAACGGGAGGAGGGAGGGGGAGCTGTAGTAATAGTCGACACAAGTGAAGAACACGATCATGATGGCAAAGCTGCAGTAGTAGTTGACAAAGATGAAGTACGAGACGACGAGGGAGCTGGAGGCAATAGTGGTGAGGATGACGGTGATGACGAGGACATCGATGGAAATGAGGACAAAAATGAAAATGATGATGGGATGGAGGGGCACACGTGTGCCACATTCATCCCCCCTCCCCCCAAAACAAAGGATAGCATGCTATTTTCTTTTCCCCCGTGTTGCCAATCAGTGGGAGAGAGAGAGAGAGAGAGAGAGAGAGAGAGAGAGAGAGAGAGAGAGAGAGAGAGAGAGAGAGAGAGAGAGAGAGAGAGAGAGAGAGAGAGAGAGAGAGAGAGAGAGAGAGAGAGAGAGAGGGGGGGAATCTCAGAACAAATGAGAAAGAGAGAGAGGGAGTAGAAGGCTCAAGAAGTTCCTTCCCTTCTCCTCTTGGAGAGGGGTCCCAAACTCCCTCCCCTCCTCGCTATTTTTGCAAAAAGTGATTGGATTCAAGTGGCATATAGGAAACTTCGACTAAAAGGAGTGCACTGTGGGAAGAGAAGGCCGCATTCCAAGCTTCGGAATGGCCTTGAAGTGAAAATTCTCCTAAGAAGCCAGAAAGGCTGTAACTACGAAAGGAGGATTGGGCAAAGATGCCACCACTAACATGAATGGGCTATCGGGTATAAATGCCAATTTATTACTCCAAAACCAGGTACCACTACGGTGTCTTGTCCTATGAACGGAATGGTAGATCGTAATTATCATAGAAAGGGATCATACTTTTGCATCATGTAATCCATATAACTTGAAAGGTAGATGCATAGGTTTGGATCAAATTCATGATGGTCATGATAGCTACGTGTCGATTAAGCATTTACAGGTTGTTTGCCATACTAAATTGACTAGTAGGCATAAATTTTGCGAGTGCATCTTAGATTACTAGTATGTACATAATGTACAAGATCGTACAAGATGATTGCATCTTATAAACCATTAAAGAGAATTAGCTTGCATTTACATTAAGCATGATGAATTCATGTACCTTGCACTTAAAAACATAAGTTGCAATTTATGATTTTCATAAATTCATTGAAATGAATTCTCAAGGAATGGAAGTCTTGCATTGTATTATGAAATCAAGTTAAACTGGCATCTCGATTTGCAAGGCATTGTGGGTAGTTTCAGTTGCACTACACGATAGAGATTTATCTTAAAAGATAGATTGAAGATGCCATACAAATTGTTAAACTTAATTGCAAGAGGCAATTTGATAAGTGAATCCCTAGAATTAAGGCTAGGGTTAATTGTAAATAATTCAAATTAATTCTACAATCATAGATTGAGTTAAAATCAAGTAAATACTTTCATAGGTCTCTACCCTAGCAACTAGCCGTGAGAAGTCCAATAACACTCTTAGAGGTATCATTTCAAACCATGATATAACTTGACGTGGATGCAAGAAAACTTGAATGTCGTATCTGCATGAAAGAAAGACAATTCACCATGTGACATTTGATGCTCGCAACTACTCAAGGATTGCAAAGGACATAACTTACTAATGGCTTGTGGGGGAGATGAAAGAAAGATTTATGTCATGAAATCTTGAGGGAATGAAACCCTAGGGTAAACTTAGAAACCTCTATAGAGTTCTATGGAGGAAAATGGTTACTAGATGACCAATTTGGATCCTAGATTGAATCAGTTAGATCTTGTGATCTCAAGACAAGAAACGTTGGTCTAAAGGTTAGCAAATTAGGGCAAAAACCATCCAAGAATTATTGGATATAAACCCAATTGTGTAAATGCCCACTCATATTGCATAAGAATGAGGGTTGAAAGGAGGGTAATTCCTACCCCTCAAAAGGCCATTACAATTGACACCAAGGCAATGAGAAAATCCAAAGGGGGAATGCTAAGCGTTCAAAATAGGAACTCCACCTTAGCAGATGTTCTGAGCACTTGCCTCCATTATTGTTTGTGCCTGTAAATCTAGGATCACTATCTATGAAAGGATTGTATGATCCAAGCTCACAAAATAAATTGGAATAATGAATCAGGTTAAATTCATGGAGGGCATGCCAATTCACCCCTAGTTGGCTGCCAACCCTATCCAAGGGGATTCTAAATAATCATGACGGGAATTTGGACCACATCCACTACGAGAGGTCTCTCCATGGATTAGTTTGAACATAGGAGGATGCTTGGATGCTAGGGGGGACTCTGACTGTAAATTCCCTACCTCCAGGTCCTACTCAAACGATCTACATGACTCAAGATGGATTCTTGAGCCATAGCCAGTCTACACCCTGCCTCCTTTGAGCCCTTGGATCTCTTCATAGAGGCCATTTCAGCTCATGATGTCTTCTTAGGATCTCTTCGTCACTTCAGGGCACATATCCTTGGTGCATCATAGTTAAACATTGGTGATCATTGTTGAATGTTGAAATGACTGGACTTTTTGGTTGATTTTAGTTGTTTTTGAGGTTTGAATGGTTGATTTTTGATGGATTTTGAGTGATTATTGGTTGTTTTGGAAGTGTTTGAGAGTTTTTTGGATGATATTGATTATGTTTTGGAAGCTCATGATGATTCTCAATAGAAATATGAGTCTCTATGATGTTCTGATAGGTTCTAATTGGTTTGATACCTTCTATTTAGCTTCTGTTTTGTTCTGATTTTCTTCTGTATGAAGCATGGATTGATGATTGATGAAGATTGAGGTATTTTGAAAGATTATTGAATAGTTTTTGATAGTTTGGAATGGTTTTAGTATGAGTTATGAGGTTCTATTGAATCTCTATAGACCTTATGTAGAGCCTCTGTTCTTGTTCTGTAGATCTTCTGTATGTGTTTTGTGATACGAGGGTGTACTTTGGAAAAGTTTTCTAAATTTTGGAAAGGATGAATATAAGTTCAAAAGAGCTAAAACAAATGGAAGAAGTAGCTGTTGAAGACTCAAGAGAAGATTGGAGTGAAGTTATAGTAGTGAGCTATGAAGAGACACTGTAGTGGCTCTGGTGCCTTTTCATACCTCCCATACCTCTTGGGAGGTGTATCCATGACCAAGGGAGGATTATTATGAGTCATTATTGAGTATTTGAGTAAAGAGATGATGTACTATTGATTATGAGAGAGAGAGTGAGAGAGTAAGAGAGCCAATTCTATCAAAACAATGTATCTATCTATGAGAGATAGAGAGAGAGAACTATGAAGACAATGAAGATGAATAATATGTGATTATTTCCATTCAAAAGTGGTGTGTTATTTTGTGTTTCTTGTTCTATCAATGGATTATATAAAGATACTGAAGATTATGGTTGTATCTATCAAATCCGTGGGAGATACCTACTATGATGTTGCATGAAGATTTGTTCTTTTCTTTGTTGTGGTTCTCAAAAGAATGAAACAAAAGCTTGTTGATGTTACAAGATAGATTTTCTTGCAGTAGAAACACTTTTTCCTTGATGTCTCTCTTGGGGCTCCATGTTTTTGGTGTGCAGTCGGGGAAACTTGCCATCAACAAGCATCAGAAGAGGCTGAAAAGGAAGGAAATGGCATTAACAAGAAGAGAAGAATTCAATGGATGCTTGCAAAGTTCCTTCTTCCACTGAAGAGTTGGAGATTCTTATTTCCAAAGCCACTTTTCACAAGAATTTCATCCCACAATGGTGGAAACACATTACCATCATGATGCAGGCTCTATGTGGTGGACTATTTTCTCTTCCTATTGAAGCAACAAAGACGTGCATCTTGGTTGCCATCAAGGGAAACATTTAGCCACTGAATGTATCTGAAAACCAACCATTCTTTGAACCTTCTATTCATACTGTTTGAGGAAGAACCATATAGAGGATATCTACTCTCTGAAAGAGATGCACGAATGAAGAAAGAAAGATGAAAACACAAGATTCAACTTATTGGAATCCAAAATGACAACGCAGGACATTGGACCAAAGCCTAGGGAGTTTGATCCTAATTTCGGTCCAAGGAGGTTTCCCTCTCAAAGTTACAGAGGATGACAATTTAGTGGCAGTGGTCAGAGATCAGAGGTAGAATGCTACAGATGTGGAGAAAAGGGTCATATCTCACCGAATTTTCCAAACCCTAGAAGATTTGTGGATTACAAGCCCTTATGCAGTTGATGCAGAGGAGAAGGCCACACTGCAAAAGATTGTCCAAGTCCAGCCCCTGTGAAATCTACTTTTGATATCCAACAGAAGACCCAAGAACCTACTTCCAATTTGGTGGAATTGGAAGTTTCCGCAATAATGCGAGCAAAGAAAGGAGAATTTTTAGTTCCAAAAGAAAACGTTTCTTCTACCAAGACTGTGAAGTTCAACCTTTCTCGGGAAAAATAGAACAATGCAGTCCAGAACAATGTAGTACAGAGCACTATAGAGCCAGAAAGAGCTATAGAGACCGTTGCAGAGACAGGGCCAGAGGTGCAGGCAATAGAGAATGCATAAGTACCTCCTCAGGAAGAAAAAGTGCAAATGTTGCCACTCCTAGAAGAAAAAGGGAAGATAAAAGTGGCCGTGGCCCCATTTCTCAGTCGATTGGAAAAGCCTGTGGATCCTATCAAAGAGTATGATTTGGTCAAAGACCTAGACACCTTTAAACCAAACCAAACCTTCTGATAGTTGTTGATACTGTCTCCCAGTTGTCAAAAAAGATTTAAAAGTATCTTGACAAGAAGAAGAGGCCTAATAATTGTTCCCTCCATGGTGACCAAGTCCAACAGAGCCTCAGAACCTGTGAAGGAAGTAGATGTGGGCAATACCTTCCTGGATCTTGGAACCCCAAAGATTGGTGTATGGATAGAAGGATGCTTTATTATAGATGCATTGATTGATGGAGGCTCATCAGTAAACATAATGATGGATGCGACAATGAAGGATCGAGGTTTGCAAGGAATGCAACCTACATAGTGGCTTATCAGATTGGCAGACCAAAGTAGAATCAAACCATTGGGCATCCTCCCATACGTAAAAATAACTCTTGCAGGAAGAGACTATTGGTTGACATATTTGGTGGTCAAACCAAATTCTTATGGGACCTCATACCCTTTGCTGTTGGGATGACCTTGGTTTTTTGAAGCAAGAGCAAGGACGGATTGGTTCAAAGGAACCCTAACCCCAGGTAGAGGACCCAATAAAGTGGTGTTGAAATTGTATAGATCGCAAAAAGGGAATGGGTCCACATCCATCGAAGTCATAACAGACTCCTCCAATGAAGTAATAGATGATACATCAGGAGACGAAGAGACTGTCAAATAGATCTTTCCTAAGAAAACAGAGGCACAGTCCCTAACAGTGGACATTGTAAGCCAACTTCTGAGGGAAGTAAAGTTTTTGTCCATGGGAGAATACCTCTTGCCTAAACCCGAAATGACTTCTGAAATCACCTCTGACAATGAAATAGAAGCATGGATGTACTGCTATGCCTGTTACATGGTAGTCGCAGAGCTAGAGACAGAAGCAGAGATAGAAGTAGAAGTAGAAACAGAAGCAGAGGCAGAGACAGAAGTAGAAGCAGAAGACATAACAGAGAGCTTGTTCTTCTCTTAAGAATACCCACAGATATAGAAACAAAACCTGAAGATGATGAAAGTGATAATGCAGACAAAGATTATGAAAGCAAGCTAGAAGGATCTATTCTACTCACAAAAGGCAGAGATGAAGAAGACATTCTTGATATTCTTGAAGCCTCAGAAGCAGAAGATCCCTTTCTGTTTGATAGAATGATTGTGGTACCCTTTGGACTGATCCAGGAATCATGGCATATGCAAAGCCTTTATAAGAAATGGATTAAGAAGAATAAGCCTTCCTTCAGCAGTGGCTTTTGTTGTCCAAAGCTAGCCTTCTTTAAAGAAGATGATGACAATGCACCTTGCTAACAGCCCTCGATCCTGCAGCTCAAACAGAATGCAGGAAGTTTGTGTTATGTGACGTTCATGGATGCATATTCAAAAGATGAATTCTTGAGCCAAGAAGTAACTCATCCCCAACCCAAACTCGGAACCTCAATGATACCCTTTCAGCCTCCCAAAGAGTGAGCTAAGCCTCCGTTAAAAGACAAGAGTAGTTCTAGTGCATCATCAGAAGATGAGACCACTCCCTTGAAGGAGTCAAATCTCTACCCAGAAGCAATCCGTGGGACATTTATCCGTGAAGTGGAAGGTGAAATGTAATTGACATTCCTGGATGTTGACAGTACTGAACGTCACCTGAAAGTGGGTCTAAATCTTCTAGAAGAAGAACTAGTGGTCTACGAGACCTACTAAAGGAGAACTTAGATGTGTTTGCTTGGTCGTAAAAAGACCTGAAGGGGATTGACCCTACAGTCTGTCAACATCACATTGACCTTGAACCAGATGCCAAACCGGTGAGGCAAAGATAGAGGCGTATGAATCCCAATTATTTTGCTCTGGTGAAGGCTAAATGTTGACCCTACAGTTTGTCAACATCACATTGACCTTGAACTAGATGTTAAGGCAAAGATAGAGGCGTATGAATCCCAATTATTCTGCTTTAGTGAAGGCTGAATTATTGAAGTTCCTTGAAGTAGAGTTCATTTATCCCGTGGCTAACAGTGAATGGGTTTCACCCATTGTGGTCGTACCCAAGAAGAACCACATCACTTCATATCAAGAAATGAATTCGAGCTTGAGGTATTTTAAAAATTAATTGCCGAGCTATCATATAAGTGACCCCATGTAATTTTCTTGATATCAAGTCTCCCATTAAATCAATTTTGCAATTCAACATGAGAAGACACCTCAATATTCCCAGCCAACAAAAAGCAAAGACACCTTAGAAATAATATTATGACGGCTTGATCACATAAATTTTCCCGCATTATATTTGATTTGGCATTCTTAATTTCATTTAATGCATCGAGGATCACATTGATTTTGTAACCGTAAGACAATTCGCAAAAGCCTCAATCGGTAGATGAAGAACGCGCAAGAATGAGCATGATATTGAGTAAGTCAGTATCAAAGAGTATGACATGACTTTATATACTAGATAAGTCATGAAGTAACTAGGCCAAAAATCACTAGATGAAGTCGTTTTGAAGAGAAAAAGACGTTTGTGAAAAAAAAGCCAAAATACATGAAATTTTTGATGCTTGGAGAGAGAGAAAGTATTAAAAAATTATCCCCATACCACCATCCAACAGATACGCAATCAAAATGAATATTTAACAAAGCTCAATTGGCTCTTGACAAGTAGCCAAATGAATCAGTCGACTGCATGCTCCCCCTCATGCCTATAAGTACACTTCCTCTCCTTCACAAAGAAAACAAGAAGGAAGACCTCCTGATGATGGAAAAATTTCTCTACTTCTCTTACCCTTGAAACTTTGAGCCTTGAAAGAGGAAAGTACCCCCCCTCTCCCTTGTATCTCATTTTCATTTTCTTTATCCCCTATTACGCCTTCATCCCATACAGCTATATTGCTAAGAGAAATGCTCACAAAATTTTCTGGATGACCACCAACTCTCCCTGAACTACCACATCAATTTCACCTGACATCCGATGGCTCCGCGAGGCCATAGAATTTCAAAAGTACATTTGAAGCAAGGGAAGCAAGGAATGCGACCGATGGAGAAAATGACATGGTAGAAATTGGCGAGACCCCCGTCATAGCAAACCTGAGAGAGGTAACATCTCGTCGGTTTGGAAAAAGTTAATATTTAATAAGCTTATTGTTTTATTTGGCTTTAAATGATTATAAATGCATTCTAATGAAAATACATATGAACTGTTGCTTAGGAAAATAACCTAAGTAATATAATAATTAAATATTGAATAAAAAGAATCTTTCACTTGGAAAAGGATTATATGTCTATCATTAAGAAAATATTTTAATTATGATTTATTTCACGATATCTATTGTTATTTAGTTAAAGACGCATATGATCATAATAACACAGAAAAATGATAGACGTCATTAGGGAAGGGAATATTTTATAAATTTTTTACTGAAAGTGACTATGTCTATTTCATTTTTCTAATGATAAATACATGAATATAAATTTTAGAAAATTTATGAAAAATAATTTAGATAATATCATGAAATAATCAATGCATTAAATCAACGAAAAATTATTTAGGAAAATATATACTAGGTGCACATAAATTAGGTACCTGAAAATATAATTTAATGTCTAAAATATGAAAGAAAAAGTACACTTATGATTTTTACATTGCTTGGAATAAAATTCTCAGAAAAATAACTAAAAGAAAATTGATATTTTCTAGATAACGTTGAAAAATCGGCAAATGGTCGGACATTGTGATTAAACCATAGAATATGAGTAGAATAAAATAAAAATTATTTTCTTGATGAAAACACACGTAATGTTAATATTAATGATTATATTAGCGAGAGCATCAATATCATGAGTTGACCCATGTATGAATCAGTGAGAAAACCTAACCTAAATTATTGAGAATGTTGAAGTGAAAACAATTATGAAATATTGGACAATCTTGAAACTATTAGTATCAGGAAATTTAAAAAATATTGGAAGTTTGTAGGATTTGTTGGACATTGATAAGAATTTTTCGATACAAATTCTAAAGTCTAAATAGACTTGGAAAAGCATTTCAAATCCTGCTAAGTGCGGGTTAGGGCAAGGCAACGCATGAATTGCGTACCATAGGCATAAATGCCCATATTATCTTTTAGGACAGAAATACCAATTTTTTCATAAGGATAAAATAGACTTCTCATAATTAATCAGATTTGGGAAATAACTTGTGGATCTCGAAAAAGAGTTGCAAGTAGGAAGCAAAACCCTAAGAATAAGGTGGACCTTAAAAGAGAAACCCTAGATTTGGGTGGAGATGCTTCCTAGGCTAAAAACACTTACTGTTGTTTCTTTTTTATTTGTGCATGCATTGATGGTTGAATGGAAAAGATTGCTTATGCTTGCAGCAGTTAGATCTGATTGTAAATATATAATCATGATAATAAGAGGAAAGATCGCACTATGCCTCCCCCATGGCTAGACACGGAACCTTGCTCTAAGGGGGATTTTTTTGTACCATCGCGAGGAGCTTTGGACCGGACCTGATGGCGAGAAGTCGCTCGGTGAGGAATCTGTTAGGTAGGAGGAGGCCGGAGTGCCAGGGGGGACTCTGGTCATAAATCTCTCAATCTCTCCTAGGAATTGCATGACCCTCACATGAATCAGGATGGGATCCTGGAGTTCTCGGTACTAGTGAAGGGACGGAAATCTTGGAGGGTTTCTTTTCCAGTGAACAGAGGTTTATCTTCTCCATAGGTAGAAGGAAAAAATAATTGTAAATAACTTTGTGAAATAATAAATAAATATGTTTTGCCAAAAGACTATCTTCTTTTGTCTTTGTGTTGTGCCGTAAAATTAAACGAAGAAACCTATGATTAACATGTTAATTAATGAAGCTACTTTTATGTGCCATAACTTAATGTGATAGGTAATTAGAAAACTAAAGAAAACCATTTGTGAAAAGCGGGTGGGCAAGATCCCTAACGGATCCATCCTACAGATGGGTGGTCTCGGTAAGCTAGGAGCGTCTCTCAAGAGATTGAACAGAATGTTAATTAGGAAAAATTAGGCAGAGTCAAGCATTGACTTACCTAGGTTCAGGTCTTAAAACCTTGATTAGAAATTATCTTAGGGGAAAGGTGCGGTGACTGTGCCAGAACTCCATTAAGGTTCTCTAAATCCTAACTAGTTTTATTGGAAAAAAGCGTTGCTCTTCATGAACCAAGGGTAACTACAATCGCTCCAATTGGACGAGAAGCCCTTGTGGGACACCTTCGATGGAGCTAGCTGATGTATAGAGACATCAATTGTCAAATTAGGACCGTGAGCTTGCAAGTTGATCCTCGTGGGGATGGTTGGTACCTTCCATTATGGGGTGGACTCTGGGAAACCTAGACGATAGACCCCATGCATTCTCACGAGTTTCGGGGGCGAAGCCATCTAGGATAGTTTCCTTATGAACCACTAAAACATGCTGCCATGGGATTGTTAGGCAAGCATGTGACATGTGGTATCAGAGCATAATTGAAATTAAAAATATCTATGGTTTTTAAGACGAACTGTTCTAAGTAATAATCAATATGCTAATTGTTAAGGGATAAACTTTAGCAGAATAATGAAGCCTTAAACTAGTCCCTTGTTTTTCGAGTAATGTACACATCTGCGTTGAACTCCATGGATGACAAGTGGGGAAGAGAAATGATGAGGATACTCGATCACCTATACCATCCATCTCCTGTGAATTGCAAAAGAAGATGGTTGTAGGATGAGAGTTATTGTTACATCGAGGTCGATCGATACTTCAACATGTAGACTAATCTGAAATGCCTTGAATGGATGGAAAATTTAAAAGTAGTTGAGGCCTTTGTCCAGAAGGAATCCACTTATGATTACTAGTGGTCAACAGATACATCTAGACTGTTATGTCTATGACAAGGTACTGAAAGTAATCCTAGCCCAACATGATTATAATCCAAGGACGTCGCAAGTATTGAGATTACTGTATCCATGTTTTTCTTGATCTTCCATTTCCACAGTATAAGTTTCTAGACATAGACAGTAATCGGCCTACGTAGGTGATATCCATCCCTGAAAAAGAAAGATATAATGATATCCTGTTTTGGAAATTGTACATAACATCCAGCTAACCTATCAATGCTGATGTATCTCTACTTGTAAACATCTGCCATTTGTAAATATCCCTTGTAAAAATCATAGCTTATGGCTACTGATAATAAAAGATAGCAGCGGCTAGATTTTGTAAAATTTATTATGCTATTTGGCCCATCATTGTTTTACAAAACTACTAAGATATGTTAATGTGGAAATGGAGGTGAAAAGTTTAACTGCTAAACTAATTCGTGAAACTTATGATAACGCAAGGTAATACATCTATCACTAGTCCGGCTGAAATTCAAGAGAAGAAGTATCTCCTTAAGCATGTTAAGCCACCAGAATTCGATGGGGCAAGGGCAAAGACATTGAAGCTGAGGCAAAGATTTGGATTGAGACCATGGAGGACTAGTTTACTGTTGTGGGAACTACCCCTGCTAATCATGCTATGATTGCCAAGTTGAAATTGATCAGTGAGGCACGCCTGTGGTGGAAATAGTGGTGTAAAGAGCAGGGACTTATTGAGACACCTATTACCTGGGAAAAGCTGAAAGAAGATGTGCGTGGTCGATATTGCCACTAGCTTATCACACGCTAAAAATGAATGAGTTCTTTAACTTAAGATAGTTGGGAATGAGCCTAGAGATATATTACTCAAAGTTTATCTCACTGCTTAAATATGTGCCTTTCATGACTATTGCTCAGTAGGTGTCTAAGTTTTGTCATGGATTGAATTCTCCTCGAACACAAGCCTTAAATATATGCAACCAACTGATCTACAAGATGCTTTGGTTTGTGTAGCACCTCTTGTTCAGGAGATTCAGTCAAAGCCAAGGAATAATAGGGTTTGGAATCAAAACAAAGGGACTTCATAGGGCTATGGTAAGCCAAGGTCAGCATCTACCTGGTCAAAGAAAGAGGGCCAAAACAAATGCAGTCAGAAACTTCATACCTCTATGTGAAGTAATTCAGGAGTATTTAGGTGTTTCCACTATAATGAGCCAGGCCACTTTAAAAGACAGTGCCCAAAGCTTGGCCAAATTCCTTGCCAAGGATAATACAGAGGTTAGAACCAAGCTTCAATTGCAAAAGGAAAAGTATCTACTGTAATTCTTAAAGAGCATGAAGAAGAGGGAAACCCAACTATGGGAGCCGGTATGGAGAGGACATTAGTTCACACCACCTTCCATAAGAAAAGCCCAAATCGCTAGTTTTCAGTGTTTCAAATACCAACAGAATATCACGATAAGTCCTTTAAAATTCTAATTGACTGTGGAAGCACACTCGTTCATGTCACCAAAGTGTGCCAAGAAACTAGGTACAAACACAATACCTACATCTAGGTTGCTTGTGAAACTTGCTAATGGAAAAGAAATTTTGTCTACTCAACAAACTTGCAAAGTGACATTTAGCCTAGGAAGAAATCTCTCCAAAATGGGATTTAAGATCATGAATTTAGGGGCCTACGAATGTCTATTGGGTATGGACTGTTGGCTAATCCCCAATGACACACATATTCAGTGCAGAAAAGGCCAGGCGACTTTCAAAACCTAAAGGGGGAAAAAATGATGACCCAAGGTGAGGCATGAAAACCCAAGGTTCAAGTAGCCAAATAATCTCACATAATAAAAGGGTTAAGAAAATGATTACTTGTGTATCTCATAAAATTAAATAAGGTTGAGTAGAATAATCAAGATGAGGGAGAGCCATATTGGTTGAAGGAATATGATGACATCTTCCCAGAAGAGCAGAATCAATTGCCACCTTGAAGAGAAGTCGATCATGATATTGGACTTGAACCACGAGCCGCTCCAATCGCTAAGAGTCCATATAAAATATCTATCCTTGAAGCAATTGAGCTCAAAGAGAAACTCAAGTAGTTACTAGATCAAGGATACATTAGACCCAATAATTTGCCATGGGGAGTACCACTACTGTTTCAAAAGAAAAAGGACAGAACTCTCTGCCTTTGCATTGATTATACTCAGGACTAAACTAGGTAACAATCAAGAATAAGTATCCGATCTCAAGAAAAATCCATGAGAGGAATTATGCCACCCATGATCTCGAGGTGTTAGCTGTGATCCATGCTCTCAAATTGTGGTGACACTATCTGCTTGGAAGCAAGTTTACTTTGGTCACATTGACCACAAAAGTCTCAAATGGATCTTTACTCAACGAGACTGCAACATGAGGTCGCGTCGGTGGATTGAAGTCTTGCAAGAATTTAATTTTAAAATCAATTTTGGACCTGGAAAAGAGAATGTGATGCTGATGCATTAAGTCGTAAAGCTTTTCTGAATGCACTTATCATGGAAAAGCCATCTAAAGCAAAGATTTTAGCTACCATGATATCGATGCCTAGCAATCTAGTCATTGATCTAGCCAAAGAAGAGGCAGACAAGGATCCTAAGTATCAGCTAATGCTTAGAGAAATCCTAGTTAAGGACACTAAGCCTAAGCTCACAGTCAAATACCAAAATTTCATTGTGAATGATGGAATTGTCTATTTCAGGACAAGCATCTGCATTCCTCTCAGTCAAGTTTTGAAAAAGAAGATATTATGGGAAGCCCATGACTCCCCGTTCTCAAGACACCCTAGCTATGCAAAGACTCTTAATGTAGTCAGGAAAAGTTACTACTGGGAAGAAAGATTGAAGCATGATGTACTCAAATATGTTAATGAATGCCTAAGTTGCCAGTGGGTGAAAGATGAGTGTGTCAAAATTCTAGGCAAAAAGCTCTAGCCACTTGACATTCCACAGATGAAATGGGAGTTCATCAGTATGGATTTCGTAGTTGGCTTATCTTTTGTTCAAGGAGGGTATAATTCAATCATGGTGATTGTGGATATGCTAACAAAGGTCACTCATCTTATCCCAGCCAAGTTCAACTACAAAGCTTCAAATATTGCACGATTATTTGTAAAAGAAATATTTAGGCTTCATGGATTGCCTAAATGGATCGTTAGTTATCGTGACTCTCTGTTTACATCACATTTCTGGAGAAGCCTATTTAAAGTAATTGGAACCCAGCTTTGCTTTAGCACAACTTACCATCCCCAAATTGATAGTCAAATAGAGCAGGTTAATCAGGTCATTGAAGATATACTAAGAGCTTACTATTCTAGAGAACTAACAAGGTGGATACAGTATTTACCCTTAGTAGAATTTTCCTACAATTTTCCTACAATGCCTCATATCACCAGAGTATTCAAATGACTCCATTTCAAGCATTGTAAGGGCAAGATTGTTTGATGCCACTAAATTTCTTTGATCCAACCCCCCTAAAGGTTGAGGCTTCTAAGAAAATGCTAGAAGACATGAATGATCAGGTTAAAATTTACAAGACAAGACATCCAAGATGCCAAAGACCGCCAGAAAGCTTATGCTAATCTAGGATGACAAGAGCATATCTTCCAAGAAAATGCTAGAAGACATGAATGATCAGGTTAATATTATCAGACAACACATCCAAGATGCCAAAGACCGCCAGAAAGCTTATGCTAATCTAGGACGACAAGAGCATATCTTCCAAGAGGGAGACATGGTTTTCATCCGTGTATGCCCAAAGAAGAGTTCTTTGTCAATAGGAAAGTTCAAAAACTTGAGTCCAAGGTATTGTGGACCATACAAGGTTCTCAAATGCCTTAGGAGCTAATGCGTATAAACTGCATCTTCCTAATCATGTGAAAGTCCACAATGTATTTCATGTTAGTCTTCTAAAAGCTTATGTGGCAAATAAAGATCATATTTTTGACAACTAGAAAATTGTAATGCCTAGCCAAGGATCCCTTGAACTCTAGCCTGATAAGATTCTAGATATAAAAGAGGAACCTCTGAGAAAAAAAACCATTAGAGATTATCTTATCCAGTGGAAAGACTATCTTGAGGAGGATGCCACTTGGATAGAAGAGACAGCTTTAGAAAAATAGTTTTTCCAGTTCTTTTCAAGATGAGGACATCTTGATTTCTTTAAGGAGGAGAGGATGTAATATTCCCACCACAGAGCTTCATATCAAGAAACGAATTCAGGCTTGAGAAGTTTTAAAAATTACTCGTCGAACAATCACATAAGTGACCGCAAGTAATTTTCTTAATATCAAGCCTCGCATTAAATCAATTCCGCAATCCGACACGAGAAGATGTCTCAATGTTCCTAGCCAACAAAAAGAAAAGACACCTCGTAATAGTATTACGATGACTTGATAATATAATTTTTCCCATATTATATTTGATTTGGCATTCCTAATTCCATTTAATGTGTCGAGGATCGCATTGATTTCGTAACTGCAAAACAATTCGCAAAAGCCTCAATCGATAGATGAAGAACGTGCAAGAACGAGCATGATATTGAGTAAGTTAAGTATCAAAGAGTATGACATGACTTTATTATATACTAGATAAGTCATGAAGTAACTAGGTCAAAAACCACCAGATGAAGTCTTTTTGAAGAGAAAAATATGTTTTTGAAAAAATATGCCAAAATTCATGACTTTTTTATGCTTGGAGAGAGAGAAAGCATTAAAAAACATCCCCATCTCACCATCCAATAGGTAAGCAATCAAAATTAATATTTAACAAAGCTCAATTGGCTCTTAACAAGTAGCCAAATGAATCAGTTGCATGCATGCTCCCCCTCATGCCTATAAATACACCCCCTCTCCTTCTCAAAGAAAGCAAGAAGGAAGACCTCCTGATGATGGAAAAATTTCTCTACCTCTCTTATCCATTGAAGCTTTGAGCCTTGAAAGAGGAAAATAACACCCCCCTCTCTTCTACCTCATTTTTATTTTCTCTACTCCTTGTTACGCCTTCATCCCATACAACCATATCACTAAGTGGAATGCTGGAAAATTTTTTCTGGATGACCATCAAATCTCCCTAAACTAAAACGTCAATTTTGCTTGACATACGATGGCTCCACAAGGTCATAGAATTTCAAAAAGCACATTTGAAGCAAGGGAAGCAAGGAACGTGGCCGATGGAGAAAATGATGCAGTAAGAATTGGCGAGACCCCTCTTAGAGCAAACTTGAGAGAGGTAATATCTTGGCAGTTTGAAAAAAATTAATATTTTATAAGCTTATTGCTTTATTTGGCTTTAAACGATTATAAATGCATTCTAATGAAAATGCATATGAACTATCGCTTATGAAAATAGCTTGAGTAATATAATAATTAAATATTCAGTGAAAAGACACTTTCACTTGGAAAAGGATTATATGCATGCCATTAAGGAAATATTTTAATTATGGTTTATTTTGCGATATTTATTGTTATTTAGTTAAAGATGCATGTGATCATAATAACATAAAAATGGTAGACATTGTTAGGGAAGGGAATATTTTATACTTGTTTCCTGAAAGTGATTGCCTTTATTTTATTTTTCTGATGATAAAAATATGTATATAAATTTTATAATAATTTATGAAAAATCATTTAGATAATATCATAAAATAATCAATATATTAAATAATAAAAAAATTATATAAGAAAATATATACTAGACGCACATAAATTAAGTTCGTAAAAATATAATTTGATGGCTAAAAGATAAAAGAAAAATTGCACTTATTATTTTTGCATTGCTTGGAATAAAATTTTCAAAAAAACAATTAGCATTGCACTTAGGATATAGCGAAAAGAAAATTGATCTTTCTACATAACGTTGAAAGTTCGGAAAATGGTCAAACGTCGTGATTAAACCATAGAATATGAGTAGAAGAAAATAAAAATTATTTTCTTATTGAAAACACACGTAATGTTAATAGTAATGATTATATTAGAGAGATCATCAATATCATGAGTTCACTCACATATGAATCAACGAGAAAACCTAACCTAAAATATCAAGAATGCTGAAGTGAAAACAACTACGAAATACTAGACAACCCTGAAACTATTAGTATAAGGAAATTAAAAAAATATTGGAAGTTTGTAGGACTTGTTGGACATTGATAAGAATTTGTTGATACAAATTCTAAAGTCTAAATAGACTTGGAAAAGCATTTGAAATCCTACTAAGCATGGGTTAGGGTAGGGCAGTGCATGAATTGCATGCCATAAGCATAAATGCCCATATTATCTTTTAGGATGGAAATACCAAATTTTTCATAAGGATAAAATAGACTTCTCATAATTAATTAGATTCGTGAAATAATTTGTGGATCTCAAAAAAGAGGAAGTGAAACCCTAAGAATAAGGTAGGACCTTAAAAGAGAAACCCTAGATTTGGGTGGGGCTACTTCCTAGGCTAAAAACACTTGATTTTTTTTCTTTTTTATTTCTGCATGCATTGATGGTTGCACAAGAAAGATTGATTGTGCTTGTAGCAGTTAGATTCGATTGTAAATATATAATCAAGATAATAAGAGGAAAGAAGGTTCTATGCCTCCCCCATAGCTAGACGCGGAACCCTGCTCCAAGGGGGATTGTTTTGTACCGTCGTGAGGAGCTTTGGACCGGCCTCGACAGTGAGAGGTCACTCGATGAGAAATCCATTAGGCAAGAGGAGGCGAGAGTGCTAGGGAGGACTCTAGTTGCAAATTTCTCGATCGCTTCTAGGAACTTCCTGACCCTCACACGAATTAGGATGGGATCCTGGAGTCCTCGGTACTAGTGAAGGGACAAAAATCTTGGAGGGATTATTTTCTTTTGCGTAGATAGAAGGGATTTTCCGATGAATAGAGGTTTATCTTCTACGTAGGCAAAAGGAAAAAGTCATTGTAAATAGCTTTGTGAAATAATAAATAAATAAGTTTTGCTAAAAGAGTATCTTCTCTGTCTTTGTGTTGTGTTGTAAAATTATGCGAAGGAATCTATAATAATAGGTTAATTAACAAAACTGCTTTTATATGCCATAACTTAATGTGATTGGTACTTAGGAAACTAAAGAAAACCATTTGTGGAAAGCTGGTGGGTGAGATCGTGACGGATCCGTCCTACGGATTGCCGGTCCTAGTAAGCTGGGAGCTTCTCTCAAGAGATTGAACGAAATGTTAATTAGGAAAAATTAGGCAGAGCCGAGCATTAAATTACCTATGGCCAGGTCTTAAAACCTTGATCGAAAATTATCTTAGGAGAAAGGTGTGGCGACTGTGCTAGAACTTCGTTAAGGTTCCCTTACTGGAAAATAGTGTTGCACACCATGAACCAAGGGTAACTACGATCACTCCAGTCAGACGAGAAGCCCTTGTGGGACATCTTCAATGGAGCTAGCTAATGTAAAGAGACCTCAGTTTTAAATTAGGACACCAAGCTTGCAGGTTGTTCCTCATGGGGACGGTCGGTACCTTCCGTTATATGAGGTGGACTTTGGGAAACCTAGACGATAGACCCCATGCATTCTCGCGAGTGCCGGGCAAAGCCATCTAGGATCGTTCCCCGATGAACCACTAGAATGTGATGCCAGGGAATTGTTAGGCAGGCACATGATAGCTGCTCTCTTCTTAATAGCGATACTCTCTTTGTACACCCACATGTGGAAATTATCATAAGTGGAAATTCATTTACAATACTCACAAGTGAAACTTTCAAAGTACTTTCCATCACATGAAATATGATGAGGGGGTGCACCTATAAGAAATCATCTATATAACATGTGTTTAAAGGGCATTAAGAAATAGAATTTCTACACATGCTATAAGGCCATAAAATAATCCCTTTTAGTTTACTAAACTTAAAGATATTTTTCAAACTATAATTAAAAAACCCCTTTTGTAAATATAGTCATGTAAATTGTACTAAATAAAATACCCTTTCCTTTGAACCCACACGCTTCCTAGGGAAATATGAAGGCAAGTGCCTATAACATCCATCCACCTTGATTTCAATAGATCCATCAAATAAGATAGCTTTTGTGTGTGGCTTTGGATACCATTGCTTCCCTATTTTATGATCATGTAGAATAGATTTTATGTTGAGTTCACATGCTTTGTACAATCCTTTGTCATAATCCCCAATAGAGAAAATTCAAATCACATGAAGATGTCATATATGGATCACCTATATAATGTCCATTCAAATTTATTGGTGTGGCACTTTCTTTGGCTGGCTAGAGAGAAGACATTTGTGACTTTTGTCATGGATTTGTATCAAAATCTTCTTTGATCACCCTCTAGCATTTTTAAAGACTACTTGGTTGATCAATGTTTTTTTTTTGTAGCCATAATGTGTACCTATAGTGATAGGTCTATCGAGCATGTTGAAGGTGCCCTACCCTTAATGTGCCCTAAGGTTATGGTGTGGGGGCATGGACTTGGGGATGGACCCCTAGGTGTAATTGTCAAGATTGTGGGAGAGAAGGAAGGAGTCTCACTTGTAGCTTTCTTGCTTGCACAATGGGGGAATACACACACAGGTGGAGGCTGAAAACAGTTTTCCTCTTCTTAGTTGTGTAAGACAAAAAGAACTCAAGTACATAGAAATAGAAGAACCCTATATATGGGTCTCAAACCAAACTCAACTAACTAAGGTGGCATACTAACTGAGCCACGAATTAGAGTAGATAAGGATAGCTGTCATCTAGCTATTATTCATGGGCGGTGTACCAACCGCATCTGCAAACTGACAAGTCGGTGATATAAATGCACAACGGTCACCCTGGCATATCACGAGTGGAGCTCGATATCTCAACACTCCCCCTCGAGCTCAATCCAAATTCCTGCACACCAAGCAGGTCTCTGAACTTGCGCAGCTTCTCTGCGCCCAATGCCTTCGTAAATATGTCAGCTACCTTATCCTTTGTGCTGACATAAACTAGATCAATAAGACCTAGTAAAACCCTCTCCCGCACATAGTGATAATGCACCTCAATGTGCTTTGTTCTAGCATGATAGACTGGGTTATTTTCCAAGTGTATACTACTCATGTTGTCACAATAAATGACAACTGGCCCATCTGTAGGCTGATACATATCATAAAGTAGCTTATGCAACCAAGCTACCTCACATGCAGCCATTGCTGCGCCCCTGCACTTAGCCTCTGTGCTCGACAAGGCAACTGTAGGCTGTTTCTTGCTGCTCCAAGTGACTGTAGCACTCCCAAAAGAGAACACATATCCACTGGTAGATCGTCTATCAGAAATACTACCAGTCCAATCTGCATCAGTGTATCCATACAACTGTATCTGAACCCTAGTCTCATAAACTAGTCCATACTGCAATGTGGACTTCACATACCTGAGTATGCGTCTAGCCGCATCCAAATGTGGTTTCCTTGGAGCCTGCATAAACTGACTTACCAATCCAACAACATAGCTCAAATCTGGCCTCGTAATAGTCATATAAATCAAACTTCCTACTATGCGTCTGTACATAGTAGGGTCTTCGAGAAGCTCACTTGCATCTGCGCTCAACTTCACATTCTGCTCCAAAGGAACTGAAATAGGCTTACAGCCTGTCATCCCATATTTGGACAGCATGTCCAATCCATACTGCCTCTGTAAGAGCCATATCCCACTTGGTGATCTAATCACCTCAATGCCCAAGAAATAACGTAGCTCTCCCAAATCCTTCATCTCAAACTTCTGCTTCAATAGCATTTTCACATGAAGGATATCTTCATCACTATCACCTGTGATAATCAAATCATCAACATAAATGATAAGCAGCATAATACCTTTCTATGTTTTTCTCACATAAAGTGAGAAATCTGCCTTGGAAATCTGAAAGCCAATAGTGACAAGATACTGTCCTATCTTGTCAGACCATGCTCTAGGTGCTTGCTTCAAGCCATACAAGGCTTTCTTCAACCTGCAAACAAACTCAGGATGAACAACATGCACATAACCTGGTGGCTGCTCCATATAGACCTCTTCTTGCAAATCACCATGCAAGAAGGCATTCTTTACATCCATCTGATGTAAAGACCATCCCTTTGATGCAGCCATAGCAATGACTGCTCTTACGGTTGCCATCCTTGCAACCGGACTGAATGTTTCTTCATAATCAATGCCATATGTTTGTGCATACCCCTTGACTACTAATCTTGCCTTGTATCTGTTCACAGAACCATCTGCATTGTGCTTTACCTTATAAACCCACTTACAACCAATTGCATTCTTATCTTTAGGCAAAGGTACCAATTCCCATGTAGCATTTGCTTCCAAGGCATCCATTTCTTCATCCATGGCTTTCTCCCATTTTTCTTTTCCCATGGCTTGCTCAAAAGAAGTGGGTTTTGGTTCCTGTATCACTTTGACCATATAGGCATAGTGAATGGCTGTAAATCCATCATATTTCAGCCTATCCACAGGATACCTAGCTCTGGTAGACCTGCGCAAAGTAGGTTCACTCCTAGGCGCTCTCAAAACATCCCTGGTCTTCCTTACTCCAGGTGTAACAATAGAAGGAATACCCAACTCATCATCAATGCTCTATTCTGAGCCACTGGATTCACCATCCACATAAGAGTGACCTGCATTCACATCAAACATGGGCTGATCTACCTTCTCTTTTCCTTTTCATGATACCTGCACACCACTATCTGCATTGCTTTGAGAAGATTATCCTGATCTCAACCTACCTGTCCATGGCGAAGAATGTGAACCACTGCTAGAGGACGCTCCTGGTCCACTAATATCTTGTGACTGCTGCTGTGAATTCTGTGCAGCATTACCATTTTGTACATCTACATTATCAATCACATTTATTGGTTTATACCAGCTACTCATCTCATAAAAAACAACATCTTTGCTCACTGTAAACTTACGAGTAGAAGGGTTATAGCATCTATACCCTTTTTGCTGCAAAGAGTAACCAATAAAGATGCACTTCTCAGCTTTTGGATCCAACTTGGATCTCAACTCATCTGGCACATGAACATAGGCAATGCAACAAAAAATTTTTAAATGAGAAATATCTGGTTTCCTACCAGTATACCTCTCCTCTGGAGTCATGCCATGTATTGCTGCAGTGGGAGTCCTGTTCATTATGAAGACTACTGTAACAACTGCCTCAGCCTAGTACAAATCTGGCAGGTCTTTTTCATTGAGCATGGCACAAGATACCTCTCCAATATGCCTGTTTTTTCTTTCTGCAATTCCATTTTGTTGTGGGGTATGACTATATGAATATTGCTGCTTTATGCCATGCTCCTGCAAGAACCTTGCAAACTCATTTGAGAGGTACTCTCCCCCTCCATCTGACCTTAGGCATTTTATTTGTAGACATGTTTCTTTTTCAACCATAGCTTTAAGAGTTTTGAAATGCCCAAAAACTTCACTTTTCTTTTTCATAAAATACACCCAAACTTTTCTGCTATAGTCATCAATAAAAGTGACAAAATAATGACAGCCTCCAAGAGATGCAGCTTTAGCAGTCCACACATCAGAGTGGATTAATTCCAATGGCTTCTTACTCTCTTGAACATGTCTAGGAAATGGTTTCCTTGCCTGTTTTCCAAATTGACAGGCTTCACATACCTTATGCATTTCTGCAACCTTGAATTTAGGCAATCCTGCAACAATGTTTTGGGCTTGCATTGATTTAAGTCGCTGTACATTAACATGACCAATGCGTTTATGCCAGATATCAATATCTGCAACTACACCGGTCCCATGTGCAAACATTGCTGCACTCAATTCAGGCATGTCTGCATCCAACATAAACATTCTGCCCTTCTTCTTTCCTTTTGCTATCAAGCGACCTTTATTTTTCATATCCTCAACAAAGCATCCATGAGAATTAAATTTGACCTGCAAGCCCTGCTCAACCATTTGACCAACAGAAACTAGGTTCTTGGTGATATTCGAGACATGAAATACATCCGACAGGTATTTCTTTTTCCCATCCTGCATAGACAAAGGAAATTTTCCAATTTGCACAATAGGATGTGCAGTATCATCACCAGTCTCCACAAATCCTGGTTTTTCCATTTTCCTTGCATCCTGCATCCATTCTGCATGACCTGTCATGTGGTTTGATGCACCTGAGTCAACATACCACACATCGTTGCTTTCTTCTGCACTTGTCACAGAATTGGTCATGTGCTGCATCATAAACAAATGCTCATTTCTGTCATCACCTTGTCTACTAGAAGATGCATAATTCCCTTGTTGCAATTTTCCATTCATGATGTCATTCTGCTTTTTATAACAGTCTTTAGCCATATTACCCATTTTACCACAGTAGTAGCATTCAACATTGCTGTTTGCATTTTGGCCTCTTTGCCATCCACCACGACCTATTTGGCTCCCCCTGCCTCTAGAGTTACCATGTCCTCCTCCATAGGACTGGTTTTCTTGAGTTTGCTGCATATTCTGATTTCTACCACGGCCTCCTCTACCTCTGCCTCTACCTCTTCCAGCATTTGAGTAGAAGACAATTTCTTTTGAAGTTCCTCCTGAAGAAGATGCACCACCATTTCTTTGCTCCTCAGAAATTAGAAGAGCAATCAACTCCTCAAAATCAGGAAATCTTTCACGGACGGAAATGGATGTTCGGAACTGTGCATAATCCTTTCCTAGACCATTCAAAGTCACAGAAACTAAATCACCATCTTCCACTGGCGACCCAATGGAAGCAAGTGCATCTGCAATCTTCTTCACCTTCATGTGGTAGTCATTGATGCTCATACTTTCTCTTTGCACATTGTGCAACTCTTGCTTGAGCTGCATTTTCCTGGCTTGCGTATTTGTGCTATACATTTTTGACAAAGTATCCCATGCCTCCTTTGGTGTACTTGCATCTTGAATATGCACAATCATAGAGTCTGAAATGCTCATAGACAGCCAGTACATAACTTTCCTGGCTCTCTCATGCCATGCTTTAAATACTTGCATTTGCTGTTGATTGGGAACATTATGAAGAACTGGTTCTTCTTCATTTCCTATAACGGATTCCCAATATCCTTTTCCCATAAGGAAATTCGTCATTCTGAACTTCCATGCTTGGAAGTTGTTCTTGTCAAGCTTTTCAGTGACAATCTGTGAAAGAGAATCAGACGCCATTACAGAACACTGCAAAAAATTCTGTCACTGCAAAGAACACAGCTTCAGCCTCACAAGGGCAAATCTGCAAAACTGACGAAAGTGGTATTTGACCACACAGTCACTTCCTTTTGACGATTTTGCATCAACAGGCAACAAGGATGATTCTGCAACTCCCAATGTCTCTGCGCACAGGCATACGATGCAATTTCTACAGTAACTTTTCACCGACCTGTAGAACTGTGGTCGCACAGCATAAAACAGGGCCTTTTCCTTTGTGCGTGTAGAAAACTTCCGCCTCCAAAACGGGCCTCGAAATGGCCTCAAATAAAAAAAACAGAGCAACCGAGGGCTAAAGGCCTCACCCGCTGCATATACTGCCCTCTTGCTACACCGCGAAGGGCGTCTCAATCTGAGACAATGCACTCTCGCACTTTCCAGCTGTGCTACCTGCAGAGACTTGCTCCCAAAATAGAAAAAATGAAAGCAACACTAGTCCTCTTACCAGAACACCGCAAACTTGGTTTGCTTTCTTGAGCTCCTTACCACGAACAAGGCTTTGATACTATGTCAATATTATGGGAGAGAAGGAAGGAATCTCACTTGTAGCTTTCTTGCTTGCACAATGGGGGAATACACACACAGGTGGAGGCTGAAAACAGTTTTCCTCTTCTTAGTTGTGTAAGCCAAAAAGAACTCAAGTACATAGAAATAGAAGAACCCTATATATGAGTTTCAAACCAAACTCAACTAACTAAGGTGGCATACTAACTGAGCCACGAACTAGAGTAGATAAGGATAGCTGTCATCTAGCTATTATTCATGGGCGATGTACCAACCGCATCTGCAAACTGACAAGTCGGTGACATAAATGCACAACGGTCACCCTGGCATATCACGAGTGGAGCTCGATATCTCAACAGTAATAAGTGTGTCATTATGCTTCTCTCTCTTTGTTTTCCTCCTTTTCTTTGAAAAAATTTAACAAGCATTTCCATCACTCAAGGAATGACTTGAGCACATGTTGGAGGAATCATATACACTTTTAATGAGCTGCATAGCTCTAAATGCAGCTCTGGAAACAAGGGGTGGGGAAAAAGTGAAAATATCATATCCACCATATTTTGTAAAAGATCTATGTAGTAAGGAGGAAGGACTATCATGAAGTATAGCTATATCATTGCCATTTGATCTATACCTACATTTACATCAAAGAATAGTGGCAATAGTCTCTCCTCATTTGGTGTGGGGGGTTTTCAAAGCAATACACTAAGGAGGCAAAGACAGTTGCATGTGGCTATGAAGGAAGGATCTAGGAATATTTTAAATTGCTCCTCACAAAATGAATAAATGATGGAATGAGGTCTAATTGTTGGAATAGGTAGAGTCTTTCCTTCTCATTAGCTTTAATATTTGGAATCTTTGGAAAGTTTTTTCTATGATGTTCTCCTTTCTTGTATTCCTTGCCATGCTGACAAGGATAGGGGCAATGGAGTAGGTTTATCTTTGCACTAGCACTAGAGTAAACAAAGTCCTATCATGTTGCTTTGTCATTTTCCAAGATGGGGTATCTCCATTTCAACTATCCTAGCTAGGCTTGCCATGGTTTCATGATAAGGTATTTGCTTCCACCACTTGTGGCTTAACAAGATCTCTTGAAGTCCTCAATGTCCAGTAACCATGGCCACTTCTCTACTATGATTTTGGACATTTGAATGAGTACTCACACTCTTATAAGAGGTAGGTTCTTTGAATTAAGTTTCCTTCATCTAGATTAAAATCAAAGATCACTACAATGGTGGAATCTTCTTATATTTGAAATTTCTATGCCATCTCCTCAGGGTTTCCTTGCTCTTCTGCTAGAAGCTTTGATCAAAGTGAGAAATACATTACCTTCTATGTTTGCACCTTCATCTCCTCAACCATGGCATTATAGGCTTTCTTATACTCAAGGGTTTCTTCAGTTGAGTGCTCCATTGACTCTCCAAAGTCAAAGTGTAGCAGATTGGGTAGATCTATATGCAATGCCATGATGACAAGTGACTCTAGGGCAAGAGGAGATGCTATGGAGAAGGCTCGGCTTATAGAGTTCAAAGGCATGTAGTTCTTGGTCCTCATATCCCTTTTTTTGTAGTGATGTATGAGGTCTTGTCTAGTTGGTTTGCAAAATACAAGCCTTAAGTGTCGCTTCCTTATGGATCTCCTACTACTTAGTAAGGATGAATCTATAAGCATACAATTTAACCTTGCTTTGGAATTCCCCATACAAGGAAACTCTTAGAACAATGGATAGCTTGTGCTAATTGCAGCAATCTTTGTGCTTCCCCTTCTAGTGAGTTTGTTGCTTGGGTCTACTTAGTGGCCATTGTCCTTTGCAATTCTTTGTATGTGACCTTCCATTTTTCTTTCTCCTATAAGTGATGCTTATGCTTTCTTTCTTGAAGTTGTACTTTTTTCTTCTCCTCCTAAGAGAGCTTGACTTGGAGTTTTTTAGTTTTGGTGGTGATCCAAACTTTCTTGAATCTCTATGGCCTACTTCTATAGGACAACTTCTTTCTCTACAATGGCTTTTGAAGCTACTTTTTCAAGGCTGTTGCATCCTTTTTGCTGCATCTCTCAACCCTATCTTGTAAGTATTTCTCCTTCTCTTGTAAATGTTTCTAAAATTCTTCCCTTAATAGTCTATCTTTGTTAGTGATATCCTCTATTTTCTCCTGCAAGAGGCATTCTCCTTCTCTTATATCTAGTTTTGGAACTCTAACTTTTGTTGCTTATCTTGAATAATGAGAGTCTTGTAGTTCTCTTGAGTCTCCTCCAATTTTCCTTACGTTTTCCACTTCTCTTTAAGTGATATTGCCCTACTCCCCTTGAGCTCTTCACATATTTTTTTCTATGCCTCTAGACTACCTCCTATGCCTTGATGCTTGGATTCATTCTGAGTGCTTCTCGGATTGCTACTACTTTTTCTAATGTATTGCAATGATGAACTCAATCATAGGTCTAGACTTGACTAGCTCAATTACTGAGGTAGTTCCACTAGTTTTTGAGCTTTCACGTACTGTGAAAGCTCTCACTCAACTACCAAGACCCACGGACCACTTATTGTTTCAAGCATTTCAAGCCAAATGGCCACCTTTCACATAGCCATGCACAATCTCACGCCTATGAGTGTAATGAGCTTACCTTCATGCCCGATCGAGTTGCCTCCTCCCATAAGCTCTTTGGTAGCTCCATGATCCAAGGTGCAAGCTCAAGAAAGCTCAATCCTCAAGCTTCAAGCTCCAAGCTCCATTTCTGCATGCAAGAGAAGAAGAAGAAAAAGAAGAAGAAGAAGAAGAGAGGAGAAGATGGAGAGCTTTTCCACCATGGTCCCTCACCCTCACACACTCACTCCCTCACACTCCCTCTCTCAAGCACAATCACAAGCACAAGTAAGAATGAAAAGAAGAAGAAGAGGAGAGCTAGTTTTGGCCACACATAAGAATGAACTTCTTTATTCACTTTTTGCCTTTTGTACATGCCCTACTCCTCTTTGGGCACCCATCCCTTTTTACATGACTAGCCATTTTAGCATAGGTTCTCTTTCCTTATTCCCTTCCTATTTACAGTGTTCCTTTACCCATACTCATCTACCTTTACAAATTGCATAGGAGGGAGCCTAGCACTCTTTTACAAGGATTTAGGATGCACTTTTATATTTAAGATGCGCCTTTCCACTTTTGTACCCGCTCTGGACTTTTAAATTTGCTCCTTGTGCTTTTGGCATGCTTTTGGTTATTTTCCTCCTATTTTTCCATTAGGTCACCTTTTTCCTCTTTATCCTACGTCTTTTTGATTTTCTTTTGTTATCTTTGCACTAGCTTTAGCATTACCCCCCCTAGTGGAGTGTCAGTCCCATGGAACTTGTTGGTGAGGTCTTGGATGGTTGAAAGTTTGCCATGTGGGTCGACGATGGGGCTCCAAGGAGATTGGGTGTAAAGAAGAACCATAACAAAATGGATGAGAGGTTGAGGATAGATTGAGTGGGTGATGGGGGCCTTCGAGGTTAGTGGTTGATCCCGGGTGGTCGAATGTACCTGAAAAAGGAAAAGGAAGTGCACTACTTGGGGATGTATCTATCTTAGCATGCAATGCATGTTGTCTGTGCCAGTGGAACTGGGAGTTGGGTCAAACCTTAGGCAACAAACTTCATGCAAGCCTATGTTATTGTCCCACACTTGAGGACCCAATTCATGTACAAGGGGAGGTGCTGTGGGTGTGACTTAGGGAGACAGGTCTAGCCATAGGTAAGTGTAAACTCCCTAGGTGTGTCATGCCCTTGATGTGCCCTAAGTGTGAAGTCGGGGAAGGGATAGGGATATTATTGTCCCTACGTGCAGTGTCTGTGGCACTTTGATGGTATATGAGAACTTCATTTCTTCCTTTTCTTGTGCTTCGTCTTTTATCCTTTGGTTGTCTTCTTTCTTTCCTTTCTCTTCTCTTTTTTTTTTGACACTTGATACATTGGGAGAGAGCACACTAGAGGTTGTCTCGATGCTCTTTTGGAGCTACACTAAGAGGGGGCCTAAGGGAATGGTAAGGAAGGGTCTACTTTGCAATTAGCCCTTTATGTTAATTCATACATTTAGGGGTGTTGTTGATAAGAAGGGGTGGTTGCACTTGGTGAGGCAGCTATTGTTCGTATATTTGAGGACAGCCATACAAAAGGAGGATAGGAGTGTGGCCCTCATCATACGATGGGCCATTGCATAGCTATCAATTCCTGCATTTAGATAAAAAAAGAGTGGCGATAGTTGGGTCTCTTTTGCTATGGGCTTTTGCTTGAGTAAAATCCTAAGTACCCTAAGATAATTATAGATAGCAATAAAGGCAGGGTCAGGGCAAGATGAAAACTCATCAAGGAAGTGCATGATGGATGGGGAAATGTCTTGCTCGGGATGAAGATTAGGCACTCCTTTGGAATCCTTGCATTCACATTGTTGGTCATTGTGGGAAATCATACCTATCATACACATTCGCGTTATAATCTACCCCTATTCTTGCAGATATGGCATGTAGGTGGGATCCTTGTGCTTGACTAGTATGGTGCTACAAAAGGCCATCCAAGCATCAAGGTTGGAGTCCCAAATATGTCACTACCATTTTGGTTGGGCTTTGTATCTGTTGATAGTCTTTGGAATCTCCCAAACCTTGTCTTGCCCCAATAGTCCATAGGCTCTCTTTGCCACCTTGTAGGGTGTCTTTCTCTTTCCTTTGTCCATCTGTTCACTAGGGAGCCTGATCACCTGCTCCACCACTCTTAAAGAAAAGCCCTGAATAAGGAGAAAGGGTAATGGAAGGATAATTCAAATGGTTGGAATTTGTTATCCCCTTGCTCCCAAACAATGAGTTCCTGGGCCCACTTCATAGGATAGCATTCTTCTCTTTGAGATTTGGATCTCAAGAACTTACTGTTTCTTTGCTTGGAGTCTCCTTTTTTGGGCCAGTTCCACTTGCTCTATTTGTTTGGATTTTCCCTCCACAACTCTCTTAGGGGTGGCTTTCTCACCCTACTCTTTTGTTTGTGCTTACATCTATTGTGGTGAGCTCGACTCATATGGCTGCTCTTCTTCACCTTGACCTCTTTGAAAGTCTAGCCCTTCTTCTCTTGGTGGTTCCATTGGGGATGTAGCGGATGGTTGATCTTGTTGTTCTAGCTCTCCAAATCCTAATTCCTCCAACTCCTTTATCAAGAGCCCATCTTGGCTCAAGTATTGTCATTGTTGCTCCATGCTTAGGCTAGTGCTCTCTTTTGGTGCCTTTTCATAGAGACCATATCTCAAGGCTCTCCTTATGATTTCCAACTTCCTTCTTAGCCCTTCTACCATATCCTTACCCTCAGATCAAGTCACATGTAGGATTGCATTTAGGAAGGCTTGTTATTGGGCTTCTAGTCCTACCTATAGTGCTTTCACCCTTGCCAATGCCCTTATTTGTTCACTTTCTACCAAGGCAAGGTGGTCTTGAGTCTTCTAGTGGTCTTTTCCTCCCAAGCCCTGTCCTTTTTCTCCATCCTTTCTATGCCCTAATTTTGGCATTGAGACAGTGTCATTACCATTTGTTCCTTCTTCTTCTACATCCCGAGCATCTTCTCTTTCTATTGTCTGAGGTGGTTCAACTGCTCTACCAATTGTCATTGCTCTAGGAGGGCCTCATGGAGTTGGTTTTTCACCTCTATCAGTCTTTTGGCCAACATCTCATCTCTCTGTGACTTGGCCTTGTGTAGTTCTTTAAGCATCCATTTATTTTTTTGCTCCTTCTTATGGAACTCTACATAGGCATGGGTCCTTACTCTTTCCAGCTCCTCAGTGAGCTTGTCTTTGATTTTCTTCAGTTGTTCGAGGTATTCTTGCATCTCCTTGTTCTCTTGCAAGAGACTAAAAAATCATCATCCAACATCATCTATTCTTCTCTTTCCTCACCTTGGGGCTCTTTTATATCCTTCTCCTCCTCCATCCCTTCCAGTATTTTTTTTTTGGCTTCCAACTCCTTCCTCAGGTTGCTTATCTGCCTCTCCTAGCTAGCTATTTGTCATGTTTTTTTGAGTTGGTAAGGTGAGAATGCATCTATTTCTATTTCCAACTCCACTGAAGGCACCTTTCTCTCTTCTTTCACCCTTTCCAGTTGGCCTAGTAGCTCTTGGACATATTCATCATAGTTTGCTGATGCTAGCATGACCGAGGGTATGGACATAGTTGAGGCTTCTACTCTAGCCTTCTTTGGGTATTTTCTTGATTTTGCATCTACACAACAATAGGCCTCTTTGTCCCTAGCACTAGGGCTTCTCCACTTGGTACTGGGCCAAGCTGTTGCATTGTGTTGACTAAGTACTATACCCAAGCCATCATGTTGCCTTGGTTCACCATTGCATCTATAGTTTCTTGATGGTGGTAGTGGTAGCAACCATGACAAGTGGCAGTGGGTCTACTGGGGCATTCCATTGGCCTACCACTACAAAACCTTGAGCTACTTTTGTTGCCTGCTGTAGAGTTGGTACCAAGTGCATCTTTTAGGCTCCTCCTAGCCAACTCTTCTATTTGGGAGGGTTGCTCGACTGACAGCCTAACAACGAAATCCATCTACTCATCATCTTCTCTCTTCATCTTTCCTCCTCTTGTTGCTTCTTCCTTTGTTCTTCCTCTGACCTTCTAGAATCTTCTTCTACATTTCACAGTCGTTCCTCATCTTCTTCCTTCTTCTTCTTCTTCTTCTCTCTTCAGTCTTTCCTCCTCCTCTTGTTGCTTCTTCCTTTGTTCTTCCTTTGACCTTCTAGACTCTTCTTCTACCTTTCACAGTCATTCCTCATCTTCTTCCTTCTTCTTTTATTCCTTGTCTAGCTTTCTTGATTTCTTCTGCGTAGCTTGTAAGGCTTTGTCCTCTTCTATTGTTGTTTCCTTTTTCTTGCTTGGGATTTTCAACATGATTTTTCCTTTCTCTCCCTAGCTCTGGAGCCCCAAGAGAGACACCAAAGTAATAGGGTTTTTGCCTGCAAGAAAATCTATCTTGTCATCATCAACAAGCTTTTTTATTAGGTTTTGTATGATCACAATGAAGAAAAGAACACCAGGCACAACAAATCTTCATGCAACATCATGTAGATCTCTCACGGATTTGATAGAATCAACCATATTCTTCATAATCTTCATAATATCCATCAAAAGAACAAAGAACACAAAGGAATACACCATCTTTGAATGGAAATCAATCACATATTATTCATCTTCAATGTCTTCATAGTTCTCTCTCTCAATCTCTCATATACAATTACACTGTTTTGATAGAATTGACTATCTCTGACTCTCTCTCTCTCTCTCTCCGTCAATAGTACATCATATCCTCACTACAATAATCAATAATCACACATAATACTCCTCTCTTAGGTCGTGAATACACCTTCCAAAAGGTATATCTGATATGAAGGGGCACCGAGACTTCATAGTGTCCTATGAGATCTGTCTTCTGTCATCACTGTCTTCTGTAACCTTCTATGAATCTTCAGCAATTACTTCTTCACTTCAATTAGCTTGGATAGAGCTTTCATTCATCCTTTCCTAAGACAAAAACACTTCCCAAAATATCCACACATCCATCATAACACTCAACAGAAACAACAGAACAGAACCACAGAGCAACAGAAGTACAGAACAACAGAGCTACAGAAGCTTACAGAACTTCACAGAAGATCAACAGAACCCATAAAAATCATAAAAACCAAAACAAAACCAATTCAATCTTTCATAAACCTCTTCACACAACTTCAATAATCTCTCAAAACATTCATTCAACCATCTCTACTACCAAAACGGAAATAAAACAGAAGAAAATCAGACCTTATAGAACCAAACATCCTCATCAAAAACCATCAAAAACCCTTCAAACTTATCCAAACCTTTCCAAACACTTCAAAATAAACAACCATTTATCATCAAAAACAATAAAAAATCAGCCCAAAAATCAACAAATTTCACACTCAACATATCCCCACACTTAGAAAGGAAGCGTCCTCGCGACCTCGGGAAAAAATGAATAAAAGCTCTAATCTCTTTGCTAAAAAATCTTCAATCAGCACAATGTACCAGCTACAATCATGACCCCAACATTAGCTTCATAAAACCTATATAATATGTTTCAGCTTCCAAATCTTCAACTGCAACTTCATCCAGCTAATAAGCAACATCATCAATCTTCACAACTCCATCTTCATCAGCTCCTCATCCACAAAGAAAAACAACAATACCCAATACAAAAAATACCCATACACAAGTATAATCTGAATGGCACAACTCCTCAAAAATGTTGAAGAGAAAGAAGAAATTTCCATGAAAAAGAAGAGAGTGGATATAATCAAGAAATCCCTCCTACTAAGTAGGATGAAGGTATTTCTTCTTAAACTGCAAACTAATTTTAAGACGGTCCAAGGCTTTGTTTTCATCCACAAAGTACTGAGGTACATTTTGGATGAATTGTAGGCAACACATCCTTTCCAATAAAATGATGAATCTGGTAGGGAAGGCCTGTGTAAAATAATATAAGAGATCCATTTGAGCAACTACTACATCCTCATTTGGATTAATCCGCATCTGGGGGATACCTTTGCGAGTATTCAAGTGTGACTGATGATGCATGAACACAAGATACCAGCAAAAATGAGCAGCAAGACGAACTGTGGTATCTCCAGAAGTACCATGTACCCTAGCAAAGTGGAGGTAAGAATTGGAACACGCTGCAGAAGTATCCCAGGACCCTGGAATGAGAGGCCAATTAAACACTGGACCTGTCATCACTGAATCATGTAATGTCCACTGTCTTCTACGAAGGATGTCACCATCATACCCTGGGGTATCCAGCACTGTTTGGGGAGGAAGGTTAATGTAATCTGTCGGAGAGGGTAATGGACTGAAAGGAGAACATTGTAATGGAGGATAGGACAGATCATAGAAAGAGGGTAATTGGAGGGATAAAGAAGGCGGAAAAGATGGAGAATACATCAAAAATGTATGAACGGATTTTGTTGGAAAAACTGAAGGAACAAGAGGAACAGTAGGTGGAATGTCACAAGGAGTAGGAGATAATGTAGGATCAGCAATGAAAGGACATGTAGTGAACACTGGAATATGAGGAAATCCTGAAGGGGTAAATGATAAGAGAGGAATATTATCAGGACTAGATGAAAGAAGAGAAATATATAATGGGAAACGATAAGACATTAAGGAATATGATAAAAGATCAGTAGGATCTAAAGGATAAATAGAACATCGAAAATTTAAATCCTGAAAGAAAGACTCAGTAAATAATGGGTTATCAGCAATGAAGCTCAACAACTGAGATTGAAGAGGCTGGATATCTGATTTATGAAAGACACTTCTGAGGCGGCGAGGTTCCAAAGCAACATCCTCCAAAGGTGGATGCCAAGCATATCCCTTGCACCAAGACGTCTGCTCATGATAAGTTCGTAAACTCTCTGCTAACAGAAGCTCAACCGAATGTACATACATCACTGCCTGTAAGATGACATCTCCCACATAAACGTTTAAATCTTCCTCATCAGGGATCTGTAGATAGCCTATAAGATACATGAAAGAGAGTAATTGGACCTCATGGGAAATCAAGTCATCCACAAATTTGTCAAAAACAGCTCGTAAGACATCCGCAGGCCAGAGATTGGACCATCCATCCTCTGGAGGCTCTAAATCCACATTGCTCAAAGAGATATATAAGGCAAACCTCTGCTGATGATATTTCACCCAAAAGGATAGAGGAGGTGACACCAATTCAGTATAATGGACAAAATCATTCTGTACACAATCCATCCGCTGCTGAAGGCGATCAACCTTAGTTGAGAACCCATCACAGAGCTTAGCCTTATGTTGTAACTGATTAAGCTCCTCTTGGGATGACACAACAGAAGATACAGGAGCAGGAGGGGAAACAGAAAGAACATCCACCTTCTGATTAAGTTCTTCAATGAGTTTTTGTTGGGACTCTACAGTGTCTTGAGATTGCTGGAACTCACCCTCACTGGTAGCAAGCTTACTAGCTAAAGTGACCATCTCTGCAAGGGCAGAATTCTTATCAAGCATCAAAGATGTATTCTCCTCCTCTAGTTTAACAACCTTAGCTTCTAGCTCCTGAATAGTGACCTTCTGTGAATCCATTAAGGCTGTGGCAGTAGTCATCTGATTGTGGATATCACTGAGGGTAGCCCTTTTTGAAGACAGATCCTCCAGTGCCTTACTCAATTGACTAGTGAGGGAATCCACCTTGTCTTGCATGGAAGTGTAAACATTGGTGTACAGTGTCTGAAGACAGAAAGTAAGGGAAGTTTCCAGAGCAGATTGGACATTGGAAACCATCTGTGGAAGCATGGGTCCAGCTAAAATGGTTTGTAATGATGAAGGGATCTGTGAATCTAATTTTCCTTCCTTTTGAGCGACAAATAGATTGGTACAGGAAAGGAATGAAGGAAGGGCACTGCCAGACACAACAGGAGTGGATGTTTGCACCAGTGGATCTTGGACAGAAGGATTGGAAGGTCCCTTTGTGCGAAGGCGTTTCTTTCTAGAAAAAATAACAGGCGACTCCTCATCTTCTGAATTAAGCTGCATGGGCCTAGGAGAAGAAACTGATACTGTAGGCTGCACTGGTAAAGGAGCTGGATCTGGCACTGGAACACCACCAGGAGGAGGTGCAAAAGTAAGGATCTTCTGTAGGAAGGCACCATAAGAAATAATACTATTTTGACCCTTCCTGACACGCTGGAAATGCTGATCCATCTTAGATAACAGGAAACTTGCCCAATTGAATTTAGCTCCCTCCAGAATCTTCACAGAAGCTGTGAATAATTCTTTTGACATGTATTTGGATGCAGCCTTGCCTGCGGTCCTATAGGAACTGGCATAACTGCTTCCAGACTGGAGAAGAAATGTGGGCAACAGACACCCCTGAGCTATTAATGAGCTGGTTAAGGAGCAAGGGGTTGGAAGTTTCCTTCTTCATCAGTGTGACTATCTCCTCAGCCGTCAGTGGCTAGTTACCACTCGGCACAAAGGAAGCAGATAAGGGCAAGCATAATGCTTCACTGATATTGGCTAGTGATAAACAGAATGCCCGCTTGTAAGCTAGGCAAACTGGTTTTTGTGAGAAGCGAGGAAAGAATAACACAGCTTCTCATCCACAGGTGGTAAAGTGAGAGCCACAAATGGGCGAAGACTAGCTCGCCCAATACAATCTGCCTCTAACAGAAGAGAATAGTCATGGACCGCAAGAGGAACATGCTGGACCACAATTGGAGGCGTAGAAAGAGGTGCAATTTAGACTATGGTAAAAAAAAACCCACACACACAACCAAGAAAACAAAAAGAAAACCTGCAAAACCCAAAAACAAAACCAAGACTGAGACCATCGATAGGAAATCGACTAATTGACACGACTGACTGGACCATAACAACCCCCAGGAAAACCACATCCTAGAAAAAAAATCGGCATGACCTCTACACACGTGCGACCGAAAGCTTCATGCTATGCACACATGCATGCACCTTGTAACCCCTTATCAGGCAGAAAATAAAATAAAATTACATTCCGTAGCCCAAACAGAGACTCAAAAAAAAAATCATGACGCAATCAAATATTCTGTTTGACAGTTTGCTCTTGAGAAATCTCATTGGCAATCAAGTCCTCGGCCACCTCAGGAAACTTGACAAACATAAATTCATATTCCTCCTAAGTGCATGGTAAGGAGCATACATCCGTTGCTAATGGCTCGTCAAGGATGCCTAAATCCAACTATTTGTAGCTTTTAGCAAATGTGGTGAAGGTGGCATCCAATCATTTGATGAGATTGTCCCCCTTATTCATGGCTAATTTTGAGGCAAAAGTAAGGATAGATCTTTGCTTATAGGAGGGTCTAAGACCTGCAAGAGGTTGGGGTTTGGTTGCACTAGATAACTTAGCTAATGATGATTGGTTCATGGGTTGGTCAATGGGGTGTCTATCAACCACTTCTGCAATGGGTTAGTCTTGAGAGGCTCAGTTGATGTGCTTCTTTCTACTTATGGAGTAGTTGGAATAGTAAAAGTGTTAGGTTGAGTCGGTTCAGATACAATGAGGTGTGGTTTTAGTTGATAGACCTATTGAGGCTTGATGGATTTGGTTCATTTTGGGTCAATTCGGTTCTCATACCTAGCTGGCTTATAGTCTTGTATAGATGGGTTGGAAGGCAATGGCCTGAGGGACACGTGTGCCACTCATGGTCTTGGGCAACCAAATCCAATTGTTCCCTCTGTAATAGCCTTGAGAATGCAATAGGGCTTTGGGGGGCACCCATCATGACTTGACCATTGATTGGGTTTTGTAGCGCTAGCTTTGTCTCCTAGGCCTAGGGTGTAAGGTTCTAGGATTATGAGTTTGTGCAAGTTTGGGTCCTACGCGATTACGATTGTCATTTGGGTGCCCATTTGACCTATTTCTCAGTGCCTTTGGGTGCATTTGCTAGGGGTTGCAACCACTTTGTTGTGATGGGTTGGGATAAGCCACTACCTCCCTCCTTAGGCTTGGCACTAAGTTGCTCTACTAGTGGCACTATGCAGGCTTGTACAAAGTGTACTACCCTTGTTGAAAGCCATTACTATCCAAAAATTTCCAAATGCTCTAAGTCATAGTCAACATACAGTTATTTGGCTGTGAATCATGGCTAGTAGTAGTGACAATCATCTTATGCATATCAAGAATCTTGAAGGAGCACACAACTTTGTAGTTTGGCAAAAGTAGTGCTATAATATCTTATTGCAAAAGAAGCAAGCAAAGCTAATTAAAGTAAAGGGAACAAAACCAGCTGATGTAGAGCAGGATGATTGGGATGAGCTGAATGAGCTTGCACGCTCGACCATTGAGCTTGCTTCTTGAATGTGCATCCTAGCAGGGGTAGTGATTCCTTACTAGCACCCTTGGTGTTAGGTAACACGTAGAAGATCATTGGTAGGCTTTGAGTCTCGATAGAGATCACTACCTTGCACTTTCCCAGTAGTGAATAAGACTATCCCCCAAAATAGACTAAGTTTAGTGTTAGTAGGTTGCAACTAGGACTGGCCAATGAGGGTCCAATGATTGTGTGTAAGGATATTATAGTTAGCTCCCTCATCAATAAGTGCATCCAAGGCATGCATCTTGTGGCAGCCAATGACTGATATGCACAAGTATGCAGATGCCATTGCTTCCACATCCTCGTCCTCTATCTCAATGATGGTGGCTACTCTTGTGTTCACAGGTGGGTCCAACATCGAAGGCTCGCACAGTGGGTGTGTTGGAGGGTAGTATTTCTTGAGGCAACTACCATCAAAGAATCCTATGCTCTCTTCCTCTAGAGTCTTGAGCTCTATGCTTCCAGTTCGACTAATGTTGTGGACCTTGAAAGGTCCCAATTCTTTGGACTTTATCTTTTGCTTATGGCTGTTTACAAAGTACATGAGAACAAGGTCACCTTGGTTAAAGTTGCATTGTTTGACATGTTTGTTAAACCAACTCTTGGGTCTTGCCTTTTCATAGATCAATGCATGGGTTGCCAAGATTCGGGTTTTAGAGAGGCATTCTAACTCCACCAGGTGTTCCATCCATGCTTCCTTTCCATCCCATCTCTCTTGTACTTCCACTCTTAGGCTTCGAACAAAGAACTCCATTGGTAGGATTTCTTCAGCCCCATAGGTCAGCTTGAATGGTATTTTCCCTATGCGGCCATCTTATAAGTTATGCTATAGGCCCACAATGCTACATTGAGCATATTGTTCTAGTTCAGTGTGCAAGGTGGAGACTACTTTAGTCAAGATATTCATTAGGATCTTATTCGTAGATTCTACTCGACTATTAGTTTAAGGGTAATAGGGTGAGGATTTTCTATGGATGATCAAGAATGTGGATGGTAAATGGGCAATCACTTCATTAATGAAGTGTGTGCCTTGATCACTAACTAGTTTGATGGGGTAGCCAAATCGTGAGATCACCTACTCCCAAAGTAACTTAGTCGTGGTCCTAGCGTCATTCTTCCTAGTGGCCTCAGCTTTAGTCCATTTCATGAGATAATCCATTACAACAATTAGGTACTTCACCTGTGAGTACTGCACTACGGGACTGATCAACCCAATGAAGTTAATTCCCCACTTTTCAAAGGGTTGACATGCTATTATTGGGGTCAACTCCATCTTGTCCTTATGGGTGGGGACTTTGGTTCTCTGGCACTCATTGTAATGCTTCACAAACTTAGTTGCATTGCACAATAGGGTGGGCCACCACAATTGAGATTACAATACCTTGCATATTGTAGTGTCTCCGCTAAAGTGCTCACACATGTATCTTCATAATAACCCATCATGTCCTAGTCTATAGAGCTGGTCGGCTATTAATTGATAGTGTTGAACCGTGGTGATAAGGTGCTTTAGCCTAGCCTTCTCTATAGGTCTCTTAGCCAATCCATGCTCCAGGATTTGGACTATGTCATCTGCCCAATAAGGGGCCAGGTCTCTCTCAGTGGACATGCTAAAAAGGTGCACATCTAGTAAGTTGTCAATGATGTCTTGGTTAGCAACTTCTCTTGTGGGTATGCTGGATGTATGGTCTGCCATGTAGTGCTACTTACCCTTGTATACAACCACAAAGAAGTCAAACTCTAAAAGTAAAAGTAACCATCTAGCTATGCATCATGCAGTGCAAGGTTTTCTTACTAAATAAAGCAAAGCGTGATTGTCAATGAAGAAGATGAAGGGCGTAGCTAAAAGATAATGATGAAACTTCTTCACAGTGAACACCATAGATAGGCCTTCCCTCTCCATCGTGGAGTAATTCATCTCCATATCTATGAGTTATTTGCTAGGAAAGCTCACATGATAATCAAGATTATATTCACTAGGTTGGCACAAATCAGCTCCCATGATGAACTTTGATGCATCAATGTGCACATGGAATGTTATGTTCCAATCTAGGGCTCATAGGAGCAATGTGGTCATAAGAGCCTTCTTTAGTTCCTTGTAAGCGCGTTGCATTCCTTGATCCACTCAAATACAATCATCAATTTGTAAAGGGGTCTAGCAATCAATGCGTAGTTTAGAATGAATGCGGATAGTACCCTGTGTGTCCCAGGAAGCATTGAACTTCCTTATAGTTCATGGATGGTGGTAAATCGACAAAAACTCTGACTTTGGAGAAGTCATTGGCAATGTGGTTCTTAGACATCACATGCCCTATGATACATCCATGTTTTACCTAGAACTAGCACTTTAGGGGGTTCAAGGAGAGATTATATAGCCTACAGTTCTCAAAGGTTGTGCGAAGTTTATCTAAGTGTTCATGCCAATTGGAGTGGACACACAGATTGCCAAAGAATACCTCCAATTCTTGCCTAAGCATGTCTTTAAAGATGGCGTAAATGAGGTGCTGAAAGGTAACTAGTGCATTTGTTAGTCCAAATGGCATGACTATGTAGGCAAATATGCTCCATTCGGTTGCAAATATTGTCTTATATCTATCATCAGGGTGTATTTTCACCTGGTTGTAGCCTGAGAAGCCATCCAAGAAACTGTAGACTTCCTTCCCCACTACTCTTTTAAGCATGTGCTCCATGTAGGGTAGTGGATATTTTTCCCTCTTAGTCACAACATTGACCTTTTTATAATTCACACACACTCAAATCTTCTTGTTCCTCTTCAAGACAATCACTATAGGTGATACCCAGTCCATATGCTCAATTTCGTAGATGAATTCAGCCTTCAACAACTTATCTATCTCCTCATTTTTTACAGTATATGTATGCTTAGAATTCATTGATTATGGTTATTGCTTAACTAGAGTTGCATCAGGAGTCATAAGGATGTTATGAGTCACAACCCTCAAATCTACTCACATCTATGTGCTCTCAGAGGAGAGCGACAAGATCAGCCTCCTCTTGCTAAGTTAGGTCCTTGACTATGAATGCGGGTCAAGGCTTTTCACCTTCCCTTGCTAAGTTGGCCTCCTTGACCTTAATGGGCTCTTCTATTGGTTTGCTTACTTGTCCTTGTCTCTTAGATCCCAGCAAGATCACTACCTATCACCCTTTTTGAACTTCATGAAGCGCTTTGGTAGATCTTGGGGCTTCCTTTGCTCTTCAACTTCTAACCCTTTTGGCTGCCTCCTCTTTTCCTCCTTCCACTGCTTGTGCCTTAGAGGTGGACTAATAGATCCCCTTTGGTGTGTTTAGTCTTAGGTGGTTGGGGTATCTCTGGATCGCTCTTAGAGCTCACTTCTAATTCAAAGTTAAATTCACAACCCTCTCTAGAAGGAGTTTTTCTTGGTGGTTGCAGCTTTGAGGCCGATTCGATTCTAAAGAGTGGTGCAATACTTGGTTGAACTAATCCAGCTTGCTCATAGTCTATTACACCTAGGTGATCCCAACCAAGTACGATCACATTCCATCCTAATGACTCCTCTATCAATCCTAAAGTCACTGAATTTCCATGGCTTGGAGTCTACTCGTATCTGTTTGATCACTTGGACATCCTCTGTGTATCATACTCTATTGTATCGGCCTCTTCCTCACTTTCCTCATTCATAGAGTAATAGTCTTCGTACTTGTTGTTTGCCATCATATTTAGATTGCTTATCATCTCCTAGGTTTCTACTCTTGGCCTTCTTTTTGTTTGTGATTAGTACCCAATTGTACAATAGGTTCAATTCTTGCACTTTGGTCCATTGCCACTTCGGTTTGTCCATGAGGTCCTTGAGAGGTTTGAAATTGGTAGTTAGGTTACCAGTGAGCTCTCTCATCAAGTATTCAAGAATCCCATGGAGTTCAAGTTTGTTAGATGGGACATGGAAGGGGATAGGTTTTGGTTGATTTCCAGAGATCTTGGCCATCATGCACAATGGTACTAATGGTGGGATCCTACTCTTCGGTAGCTAAGAATGGTGTGACTTTGTGGGACTCATCGGCTACCTAGCAGCCTACTTATAATCCTCCTTGTCATCTGAGGATAGTAAATTGATAGTGGCTAGCACATGCATCCAATCTTGCTCATCTTTGGGGTAAGGGATATACTTTGTTAGTGGCTCGTAGGAATTGCTGACTTGTGAATCTACTTTCAAGATGGCATCTAAGTCAACTAGCGTGGCCTTCTAGGTGTCCATCTTGACTCTTATAGGTTCTAATCTGTTGCCTAAGAATATTAGATGGTTGCCCTAGTCTTCTATCACTTGTGCACTTCACATCAAGGGTTAGCCTAGTAGGATGTCATAGTCCACTCCCTTCATGACTATGAAGTTCATTAAGAAATTGACCCCAGCTATCTTCAAGGGCTAGTCTTTTAGTACTCTAAATGGTCTAACCTTCATTCTGTTAGCTAGTGTGGCATTAAATCTAGCGGTCTCCACAGGTGGGTCACCCCAAGCCTGCAAGCAAGACCGTGGTAGCTGAGCACACTTACTCTCATTTCTAATCTACATTTCCCTTCCTTGTAGCATCTCCTAGTGTGTTGACATGTAAGACCACACGCATCTTTGTGCCTTTCCAAAAAGCATTTACGTGCAAAGACTTAGGCTTTGAGTTGAGGGTCAAGCTGGGTATGTGTGTTACTACATCATGGTCAAGAAGTCGATTGCTCCAAGCTCATCTAGTCTTTCTACACATTGCTTCAACACTTGCTATACTATTGGTATCTTCCAAAGCAACTCTCCCAGAGCTAGAGTCACAAGGGCCAATATATATCAATGTCGTGAGTAGGTTTCCCATTGCTTGTTTTCCATTAGGCTCTACATCCTTTTGCTAATGATCTCGGGTAGTCTGCCTACCTATGGCATCTAGGCTTTATCTATGCAGTGCTACATGGGGTGTGAATACATATCTCGATCTTAACCACATAGGCAAGACTCGGGTGCTCACGCTAGAGAGCTCATTGATCTCATCTTCTATGATAGGTTCAACATCTTACAAGTGCTCTTGGTTTCTATCACCCACTCCTTGACCTTATTCACTACTTCAAATTGGTGGCTTGGGTTCAGGATACTCCCCAATCTTGGCACTCTCCTTTTCTGCCATCTTAGGAGTAGATGTTTGTGCTTTTGCATCGGTGAATTGTTTTTCCTTGTATAATGTGGTGGCACTATTTGTCTTTTGCGTAACCTTCATCTCAGTCCTCTTTCTTTTTATCCTATGGCTCTTCTTTCCTATTGAAGCTGTGTCAAGGTTGCTAGGTCTGGGTAATGCGATATCAACCTGCTTCATTTGTGCTCGAGTCATGACATTCAACAAAATCGAGGTGGCCTCCATATCAAGGCTCAACTCCAAATAGCCCCAAGGGTATGGATGGCACGATTGTTGAACTAGTGGAAGGTTTCCACCTAGGACACTTGGCGTGCAAGTGTGATCTTGCACTCTAGACATCTCAGGTCAGCTTTGTCTCAATTGGCTTGCTCCCTTTTGGGGTAGCGAGATGAGATATTCCCTGGGTGATTGCAAGTCACTAGCACTTGATGGGTTCTTGATGCTACCCTCCAAGACCTCTTGCTAATGGCCATAGCTCTCTCTGAGGATCTAGAGGCACTGCCATCTCAGGTCGTGGTTTTGGAGCTTCTCTCCTTGAGCAGGTCATCCATGCATATGGCTTCTTCAAAGACTCTAGCTACTAGCATGTCCCTTTACAGGTTCGATTTGTTCACCAAAGCCTTGTAGAGATCTTTGCTTCAGATTCCATTTATAAATACAATGGAGACCACTTGTTCGTTAGGTTATTCTGCTTGCTAGGATTATCTTAAAGAGACTTTGCACATGGGTGACGTAGTCTCAAATATCCTCCTTATCCTTTTTGTGCTTGCATTCATCAACCTAACGATGAGGTTACTGGAGTAGCCGGCTTCGAAGAACCTCTTGATGAAGAGATTCTTGAAAGTATTAAAATTATTGCATTTGGCATTGTCTAGGCTAGTAAATCACATCCACCCTTTGTCTCCCAGGCAAAGTCTAAAAGCTTGTGCTCATTGAGCAAGGTCTGTGAGGCCATTCACCTTGCATACTTGCTCGAAATGCTCCACAAAGTTACATGGGTCATTGTCGGCGGCGGACTGAGACTTGTTGAGTTGCTCAGCTCCCATTCTGTTTCCATCCTAAAGTATGTCCTAAAAATGTTAATGATACAACAAGTAGCCCACTTATGTTAATTCCTAAATACACACATAAATGGACAATTGAAGGCTATGACCCTCTGACCTCAAGAATGTGCTACTATAAGCTCAACCATGATGGATTTCCTACCAATAATAAAATTTTGGGCTACCCCTTACTTTCCCAACTGTGGATTTTCATATCCAAAGAGAGCCTAGGTCAATCTTCACATGGAAAATTAAAATCAAGATTGCCTCAACCTTGTTAATAATGACCCAAACTGTCAACCTAACAACAAAAATAACCCTCATCCCATAAATGCCAATCAAGGGATGCAACTCAGTTGATTTAGATGCAACCAACTAAGCCATTTTAGAGCCCAATGTCTCGTTCGAATGAACAACACTAACCCTCCTTGTAAACCTCTAACCATGGAAAATTTCAACAATCAAGGGCAAGGATGAGGAGCGGGACAAGGGATGGATGGTTGACCTTATGTTCTTGCCAGATACTAAGGTTTCCTAGTTTATTTCAAGTAAGACCTAGTACACTGCATATCAGGTGGCCATTCAATTTATGGAGCATATATTTAAGTTGCATGGGCTACTGCAAGTCATAATGCATGATTTGGATGCCAAGTTTATGAGAAACTTTTGGCAAGTAGTTTTCACATCTATGGACACCAAGCTTGTTCTATCCACTGAATACCACACATAGACTGATGGTTGAATTGAAATGGTAAATAAATTGCTTGAGACTAACCTATGACACTTTTTCCATGATTTACAACACAACTGGAATATGTGGCTCCACTTGGCTAAATTTACATAAAGCAATCCACCCACTTTAGCATTGGGGTTTCTCCTTTTGAGGCACTATACGGGTATAAGGTTCCCCTTCTTATGGTCATGTTCCCCTTAGAGTAAAGAGGATCTACAATGCATCCAGGCCCTATTTCAGCAATGCAAAGTGAATCTTCAGAAGGCACAAGATCACATGAAGTTTTATGTTGATGACAAAGGAATGCATTTGGAATTCCAAGAGAGGAGAGCTGGTTCTCTTGAAAATGCCTAAGTCTCATTACTCCACTCTCAAGGAGGGTAGTAGTAACAAGTTGGACCATTGTTTTTATGGCCTCTACCAGATCTTGAAGAGAGGTTGGTGACTTGGCTTACTGATTAGAGCTCCCCCCCACCACCAAGATTCACAAGTTAGCTAGCTGAAGCCCTTCATTGGCACCTCTATGGACTATGTGGAAGTACTACCTCCCATAGACAAAGAAGGCATCATTCAATATATCCCTGAGGTAATCATTGGGCAATGAGATAAACACTTTAGATCTCAATCCATTAAGGAATTCCTCATCAAATGGCAAGGCCTACCCCTAGAAGAAGCCTCTTGGCACCTCTCATAGACAAAGAAGGCATCATTCAATATATCCCTGAGGCAATCATTGGGCGATGAGATAAACACTTTAGATCTCAATCCATTAAGGAATTCCTCATCAAATGGCAAGGCCTACCCCTAGAAGAAGCCTCTTGGCACCTAGCCACCATTGTGGAAGAGTTTCCTCACCTCCAATAGATCCAATGGATTGAAGACTAGAGATATGCCTTGTTTTGACCCCACATTGCTTACACACTACACACTATTTTAGAATAGTTTGTACCTACATTTATTATAGCCATGTGCTCCCTATATGGAGTGAGAGTGCTTGGTCGTAAGCTTTGTTTTGACATGTGAAGGCCCCATTTGGAGCATCCCATAAAAAATTATGATAAATTCACCTCAAAAGTCTTATGATAGACAACATGCTATCCATAGTCTTCACCAAATCTTCTCATTGTAATGTAGGTTAGAGTAGTACTTTGCACCCCACTCTCTAGCCACTTTGTTAAGTCCCTCCAGTTGTCTTCTATCTTTTAGGGTAAAACATTCAGGATTGGGACGGAATGCAACAAGCAGGATATATGGAAACTAGGGATTAGATACCCAATCACACTGACTTCCATGGCTTCCTTCCTCCTTCTCCCCTCTTTCGTCTTTCTCTCTCCTCTTCTAGAATTTCTCTCTCTTCTTCTTCCTCTCTTTTCCTCTCTTTTACTCATTCTCCTCTCTCCTATCAACCTCATTTATTACGCATATTCACCCCATCAAGAAGAAACCCCACTTTTTATGACTGTGGTTGAGCCATTCGCTTAAATTGCTATGTTTATGATGAAGTAACAAGAGTAATCTCGACTGAGAGTGTCACTACAAGGCCATGTAGGCCATCGTGGATTTCATGTAGAAGGTCTTCTTAACCCTTCTTTGTAGTATAGACTTTTTCATATCCATCATGAACCCCTGTACTACTATCCTATTGATCTAGTTGATTATCATCCCTAGAATTCTACCCTCAAATTTGTATGCCTTTGAGCTATAAATAAAAAAAAGTCAGTCTCTTCTTGTTATGCATCTATACAAAGAAATTTTTGTACTAAGAACTCTATCTAATATAATAAAGAAATTCAACTAGCATTATCATAGCTAAGAATAATGAAAAGGGTCTTGAATTGTTTGCAAGATCATGTACTCTTATGCTAGACTTATGCTATGAAGCTAAAAATTGTGAGTTCAATTATTGAAAACCTTAAGAGAGACAAAAGTGGTAGCATACAAAATATGTATCTAACCTTGTAAATGTTAATAACCCTAGAGTATTATGCCTTCCATGCCTATGCTTACCCCGACTAAAGTGCAAGAGAAGAAATTTCTTCTCAAGAAAATCAAGCCATCTAAATTTGATAGCAAAGGAAAGGAAATAGAATCTAAAGTGGAAATTTGGATTGAATCCATGTAGGGTTACTTTATTGCTATAGGAACCACTTTTCCTAATCAGGTAACGATAGCTAAGCTAAAGTTGATAGATGAAGACGGCGGGCTTTGATGGAAGAAATGATGCAAGGATCAAGGGGTTTCTGAAGCAACCATTGTTATAAGATCCAAGATACACGCTCGACTTTATTATATACTTAAAATATATATGGTGAATATTATGCTGGCATAGAGGGAGAATAGAGAGAGAGAGAGAGAGAGAGAGAGAGAGAGAGAGAGAGAGAGAGAGAGAGAGAGAGAGAGAGAGAGAGAGAGAGAGAGAGAGAGGTAGAGAAATTGGCAACACACTAGGGACTGGGAGATGGGCCAGTCTCCCCCCCCCTTGTGGAGTTATATTATTGACAAGGAGCAAGCACCTTCGTTACACATAAGCCAGTTCTTACTTGTAGATCTTGGAAACAAGATCACGGTTCCTTGCACGGTATACAACCAGCTAACACTTGTACAACTTGGAAGTTGGCACCCTTTGATCCTTCTTAAGTCTCCTTCTCTCCTACACAATATGTGTAGGGATCTCCTCTTGGCGCTTGATTTCAGTAGAGCTTCCGCAACAGTTGCACCTTCTCTTCTTCTCTTGGAACTTGATTTCAGCAGAGCTTCCACAGCACTTGCACCTTCTCTTCTCCTCTTGGAACTTGATTTTAGTAGAGCTTCCGCAGCACTTGATTTCAACAGAGCTTCTGCAACACTTGCACCTTCTCTTCTCCTCTTGGATGCATGTAAAGTGATGCTTCCTTTTTCCTCTCTCACACCCAAGGAGAGCCTCCTCTTTTATAGGCTGTCAAGATATTCTCTTCTTGGAGAGAGACTTGAGTTGATCTTCATGCAAGATGTGATTGTTCTAGGACCTACTCTGGAGCACTAATTTTGAGATATCTCTTTGTGCGTTGTTCGGATGAAAAAACGTTCAACACAAAAGTTGTAGATCTCGTTGTTTTTGATAACCTTAGCGGCCTATTTTTAGAGATCATCTTTCTATTGCAGGATATTTTAAAAATAAATTCACCATGTCTTTTTAAAAAGAATAACTTCTCAAATTGTACTCTTAACTTGTGGTCCATGCAACCACCTTAAGGAGAGTTCATTAAATTTCCTTGGGCCTCAACCTTAAGATTGACTTTCACACAAAAGCTTGTGTCTTTTTAGATCTTAGAAAGAGAAAATCACTTCTCTCGTCACTTCCAAAGGATCACGTCTCTTGTCTTTCTTAGTGAGAGAATTATCTCTCTTGTCTTTCTTAATGAAAGAAAAGACCTTAAACCTTGACTTGTAAGGGAGAGGATGACCCCAAATGAATGCAATGCTCATTACTGTGAGACTAGTCCAATTCACATGGCACCACAAACTCAATCATTTATCTAGAATAGGATCTCCCAACATGCCCAAACGTTGGGGGCCACGGAGGTCTTCAACTCCATTCTAGACCTAGCAAGGGGTGTCCAGAGTTCCGATTGACCCGCAAGCTGTCTAGGAGTGAAACATCATTCCCGTGGTTGGCCTTTTTACCACTCGACCTTTGGCCCATGAATCGAGCAGTGCCCTCTCATGTTAATCCGCGGTGCCATCATGAAGGTGATCCACCCGTGCAATATATCATTCCTTAATTAAATCCTTTAAGAATCAAGCACAAACAAGGCATTCAACCCTAATATCATTTTCTAGGAAAACATTCCTTTATTTCCATGGCAACTTGTCATCACAGACCCTTGCCATGCATTTACCATAAATAACAAGCACTTGGAATAATCATCCAAACAACAACTAACAACCAGTTGAATGTAAAAGCATTTAGGATATTGTTCGATCAACCAACAAAACCAATTGCATTTTGCATTCTTTCCAACCAATGCAAGAATAGACGATATAACATTTCCATCGTATATTTGCTCTCCCCCTTGGGATCTAAGGGCAATACTATGCAAAAATGTTTCTTAACACTTCCTTCCTTCAGCTAGGGCATATATTAAGGGTTCATACACTATTCATGATGTAAGTTCTATAGGTCACTTACCTTAATTGATTACCCAACCTTGAATTTGGATTGGCAAAAGTCATCGTTATCCGATGGATCTCAAGACATCTTAGTTTTAATCCTTATGATTAATTTCTTGTACTAGCTCTTAGTCAAGTCATGAGGCAACTAGAAAATTATCCTCATATATCAAACATGTTATGGGCATAACATGTAAATACTTGATAAGATAAGTGCGAGATGATCTCAAGTAATTAGACTCCAACAGGCCTTGCATTGAGCTAGAATCTAGTTTTTCTTAATATTTGGGCTCTTAGGCTAAGTACTTTTGAAGTATTTAAACTTTAAACTAGTACTTTCTATCATGATTCTCAATGTCATATTCTTTTAGTAATTATGCTATTTGTAACCCTTGACTATACTTTAATCTAGCACTTGTATGCACAATCTTTTAATATTGTTCTTTGACGACTATGCCATTCATAACCCTTGACTAATTCTTCCTTGTAATTGCTCTACCAGCAAATAAGTCATACGTAACTAGGTGCAATTATCTTCCCTTGATATATGCACTTCACAAACTCCATCTTCCGAGTAGGTGAGATGAAATTTATTCTTTTCCATGATCTATACTCGTGCATCGTAGTATGGGGCCTAACGTATCTCATACGAGAATCAAAGGAAGCATCTATCAATTTTAAAATACATTACTTATGACCGGAACCGCAGTTGTATTGACAGTGATGCCTTTGCCCGAAGCCTTGCTGTTGGTTGCGGGATTGTCATCTACACGCGACATTCTTCGCTTGGAGGCCATCGTCCGCAAGTAGACTCAAGAGATTAAGAAGGTGGAATAGATTCAAGATGGGAGAGCATAAGAGAAGATGGTTAAGTTGAGGATCGGGGTAGAGGGAATTGAGCTGATTCTCTTCCTTGTAGCCTCTCGGGGCGACTCTTCTCTCTCTCTCTCTCTCAAGCTCTCCTCACAATCTCTTGGAGGGGTATCATTATCTCTCTCTCTCTCTATCAAGCTCTCCTTCAAACTCTTCCTCACAATCTCTTGGAGGGGTATCCTTCTCTCTACCTCTCTCTCGCAGTCTCTTGGGGTCTCCTTATGTTTTTTTATGCCTCTCCCATGCCTCATATTTATAGTGAATTAGAGAAGAGGGCTTGTGGTTGAGAAGTGGAGCTCTTTGTGGAGGGGGATCTTGGAAAGATCAGTGATTTGATGCTCATATCATAAATTTGATGGTTTCATTGGCTCCGAAAGGGGGGTAAAATCCCAAGACACTTGATTAGAAAGCTCTTAGTTCACTCCTTATTCTTTTCTCTGTTCGAAGTGTTGTTTTCTGCCTGTGGACTGCGATTGCGACGCGTGGGACTTCACAAATCACTTTTCTTTATTTTTCTTTTTATAAAATCTCTAAAACTAACTAAAACATCACTTGTCTTTTCTTTTAAATGACATCCAGTTCTAGAAATCTCCATATCTTTTTTTTTGGATAGTATCTGAAATATATTAGTTTTGCCCAAAACCTAATATTTTTAGACCATCCAAACTATACACATTAATATTAGTGATTAATATAGCTCATAAATCTCGTTCACGTTGTAACTTACATGAAGGGTGGCTACGGTCCTTGTCAATCTGAGAAATATATTGGATTTACGACTCTCAATTTTTCTAAATAAAATATTTTTAATTAAATAAACATTATTAGTTATTAATGTTAGTTAGTTTTTACCTTAGTTAGTCTTTAGTTAGTAATCTTACTAACTTATTATTTGACTAACTAACTTTCAAACTAACTAACTAGCTTTTATTGTGTGAAAATATTACAATTACACACAAGTAAACGTTCCTAGGAGTCCCCGGATGCACACATAAATACATATACACAATGCTAATGCACTTCATCTTCTTAGAACTTAATCCATCTTCATTTCTGTGTAACTCCTTGGTTCTTGTGTATACTCTTACACTTGACAGTCACTTCTTTCCCCCTTCATAACTTGTACTACCTGTACCAGATATCCCCGTCACAGTGCTCTGATCACCCCATTAAGTGATGCAGTAGGCATATTGGTGTCTAAATGGTTCCATGGCCATGCTAGATCATCATCAACACTTAAAGAAAAGTAAGTCATTAATTTATTGACATGAATTTATTAAATAGAGAATGTGTAATAAGCAATCAATTTAGTGACATTCCTCTTCTAAATAATTGACCTCAAATGTAGAGGGGATACATAGTCCTTAAGAAGATCTGGAAAGTTTTGTAGTTATCTCTCAATCATAAACTGAGCATCAAATGGGGGATAATTCTTAAACTTAACCAGGTACTTTCGTAATACCTTACCTGACCTTAGAGTATTGTCATGATGGTGTAAAATTCTTTCAGGCACAAGGAACTCTTCTTTTTCTTCTATGTCAGGTAAATCTTCCTTGATTGGTTCCATTGGAGGTTCTCCAATATAGGAACGTAGCAAACTTATATGAAAAGCATTATGAATGTTCCAATGACTTGGTAGATCCAAACAAAAAGTCACATCGTTTATGTGATCTTGAAAGGGCCATAATAGTGATTAGAAAGCTTAATCACTTTACCCTTTTGACCTTTCTGCTTCTTTAAGCGAGCCTTCTCAAACTTAAGAAGAACATGTTGTCCCAAATTGAGATCTAACTTACAACAATGCTGATCAGCTTCACGTTTCTACTTCTCTTGTGTTCTTTGGAGATATGAGCTTTACTTGAGTGAAAGCTATATCAATGTCTCTAAGAAACTTGTCTGCTGCAAATATCTTATCCTTTGTAAGAAGGATGGGTGGTAAATGAGACTTACTATAGATTATCTCAAAGGGTGCCTTATCAGTACTAGAGTGCACCATATTATTATATGCAAACTCTAATAAAGGCAAATACTTTTCCCATTCTCTTTGATTATTAGAGACATAGGATTTTAAAAGGTCCAGAACAGTAGAATTAGCACTTTCACTCTACCCATCCATTTGAGGAAGATGATGAAAAATTTAACTTTTTCCTGAGGTTCTCGAAGAGTGCTTGCCAAAAGAGGCTGGTCATGCGGGGATCTTGATCACTTATAATGGACTTAGGCATGCCATGATGTTTGAAATTATGAGCAATGAATAGCTTAGCCTTATGATCAGCTTTGATTGTATTTTGCACAGGTATAAAGTGAGCTTGCTTACTGAATCTATCAATGATAGTCTAGATTGCATCATTGCCTGCTTGTGTGTGAGGAAGCTCCATGATAAAGTCTATGGCTATAATTTCCCAAGGCTCATTGGAAATAGGTAATGGCTTTAGTAGACCAAGTGATTTATGCCTGTCATACTTTACTTTTTGGTATATCTTGCACTCGTGGACATATCTTTCAATGTCAACTCTAAGAGTGGGCCAAAAGAAATATATTTTCAATGCTTGAGTAGTGGGTAGAATACCCCTATGTCCAACATATGGAGATGCATGTGCTTCATCCATTACCTTGTGTCACAATGGTAATGCTATACAAATTTCTTGATGATGATACAAATAACCATCTCGAATTGAGTAAGGTGCAATTGACTGACCTGAGTTAAGCTGATCCCATATGGTTGAGAAGTCGGAATCAATTGTGTACATTTTGGATAAATCCATGAACTTGTTATGGTAAATAGTTGTGATTGCATTCACTCGAGGTCACCGTGATAGAGCATCTACTACCACATTCTTAGTTCTAGATGTATAAAGGATTTGAAAATGAAACATAGATAAGAAATTTGCCCAGCACATCTGTTTCTTTGAGGGCTTCTTCTGAGTGAGGAAGTATCTTAGACTTTGGTGATCTGTTTTAATAACAAAATCTGCACCAAGTAAGTACTGTTTCCATACTTGAAGAGCATGTACCACTGCCATAAGCTCTTTCTCATATACTAGAGCATGTAGCTCATGATCCTTGAGGTGTCGGCTCTCCAATGCTATTGCATGATGCTCTTGGTTAAGCATAGTTCCAATGCAATCCCTTGAAGCATTGCAGTGAACTTCAAAAGGTTTTTGAAGATTCAGAACCATGAGAACTGGTTCTTGAGTCACAAGAAACTTAAATTTTTCAAAGGCTTGTAGTTGCCTTGATCCCCAACGAAAAGGCATTTGCTTCTTAGTAAGGTCATGTAGAGGAGATGTAACATACACAAAATTTCATATGAACCTCATGTTGTATGAACATAGGCCGAAGAAACTTCTAGCTTCATGTACCGAAGTAGGTGTATGCCATTCAATAATGGCTCGAATCTTCTTAGGATCCATTCTTACCAAATTGTGAGAAACAATATGGCCCAAGTAACGAATTTTCGAAAGGAAGAATTCACTCTTATTAGCATTGACTTGTAGTCTATGCTTGCGAAGCTCTTGAAAAATAGTAGATAGATGTTTTCTATGCTCTTCTTCAGACTGTGAAAATATTAGAATGTCATCAAAGAAGACACTTGTGAACTTTGAGTGAGGTCTGAAAATTCTCTCCATCATTCGATTGAATGTGGTGGGCGCATTAGTCAAAATAAATTGCATGACTAGAAACTCGTATAGTCCAAATGTTGTACGAAAAGCTGTCTTATGAACATCTTCAGGTGCTATCCGTATCTGGTGATAGCTGCTCTTGAGATCAATGCGACTAAAGATACTAGCCCCTTGCAACTTATCCAAGATATCATCTATCCTTGGGATAGGAAAACGATTCTTGATTGTGATCTTGTTCAAAGATCTGTAGTCTATGCACATACGGAAAGAACCATCTTTCTTTTGAACAAGTAAGATTGGAGAGCAGTATGGAGAAGAGCTAGGTTGAATTGACCCTTTTTCCAACAGTTCGTTTACTTGTTTTAGGATCTCCTCTTGATGACTTGCACTTACTCGGTAAGGCAGTTGGTTAGGTGGTGAACTGCTTGGGATAAGATCAATTGTGTGATCTTGCGGGTGCTTAGGAGGTAACTCTCCTGGGAGTGAATCACTAAAACAATCTTCATGTGTTTAACAAAATCATATCTAGCTTGATCAATTAAAGAGAGGGGTTCTTTTAAAGTCTGAAACTTAGAAGCATTAGTTTGTATTGTGTGTTCATTAGAGGCATCAAGTGCCCTTGAATCATTAGCTTCTTTTGACTCTCTCACAAAAATCATGTACGCGGAAATAGCTTTCTTCATTTCTTTAGAGATGCTAACATGACTAACCATTGGCACATGCCAATCTCCAGCATCAGCAATGCATACTATGTTCCGACCCTTGAATTGAAATGCAAGGATATTCTTAACAAAATTGAGAAGAGGTCTAATCTTGTAATGCCAAGGCATGCCTAAGATAACATCACAGTTACCAATGGGTGCAAGTAGGAAAGATTCTTGGTCGCGGTAATCCCCAATTCTAAGATTCAACTTCCCTTGGATAGGAGTAGAATTGGTTGTTGTAAGTCCTTCAAATGCCGTCGAATATGATCCAATTGGTGCTCCCAATAGAACCGGTGGAAGCCTTTCAATAGTATCCATTGACACAAAATTATATGTGGAACAAGGATCAGAGAATATTAAAACTCGTTGATAGTTGAGGGTCCCTCAACCCTTTAAGAGTCATCTTTTCTTCTCATTTGAATGAGTGTTAGCTTGCACATCCAGAATAGAATTTGAGGATGGCAGAGGAGGATCTTTAACCACATTTGCTTCCTTCCTTTTGTGAGGAAAATCAGGCTTGATATGCCCTAACTCACCACAAAGAAAGCACCTTCCTTCCTCTTTGTACTTTTTTATCTCAGAGGGCGAGAGATACTTGCGCTTCTTCTTGTTACCCTT